>NW_024341893.1:375209-439907 GCF_902729225.1 Pteropus medius | reverse complement strand
GGGGGAGAGAGAGAGAGAGAGAGAAAGAGAGAGAGTGAGTTCAGAAAACACCTGCCCCAGCCTGTGGCTGAAGTGGGGAAGGCGTGGCTGGGGCAGAGCCAGGCTGTAAAAGGTCTTGACTGCCAGGCTAAGGAGTTTGGACATTGCTCTCAGGGCGCTGGGCAGCCACAGAAGAGCTCTGAGCACGGGAGGGAAGGGTCAGCGTCGAGCGTCAGAGAGCTACTGTGTGAAGAAGGGTGGATTGAAGGGAGCGAGTCGGAGAGGTTGGGAAGTGGCGGGGTGAGACCCTCGAAAGGTTGGGAGGCCAGGCCGTGGGACTGATCGGTTGTGGGGAAGGGAGGGAGCTGTCCAGGACAGGGTCTGGATAAGGGTGGGTGGTCCCCGAGACAGGGACAGGGACGGGAGCACTCTGGGGAAGAGGATGCTGAGGTCGGATTAGGAAATGTAATGCCGAACTATTCAAACACGTATTGAGTGCTTTAGAACCCTTAGCTGATCCTTGCAGCATATGTCTTCACATCTCCATTTGTTGGAATTGAAAATGAAGGCATAAGAAAGTTTTAAAAATGCCTAAGGTCGCCCGGCTGAGTGCCAGACAGGCCTTGACCCGCAACAGTCTGGCCCTAGAGCCAAGCTCTGAACCGCCACCCACGCACCCTCCTAGGGCCCAGGAGAGACCAGGGGAGGCATACGGAGGCCACTGGATCCCCTCGTGGACCCGGGTGAGAATTTGGGAATTGTCACACAGAGATGAGGAGTGGAAGCCTCAGGGAGGGTGACAGGCCGGATGAGGGCCTGGGAGGAGCCCAAGGGGCAAGAGGAGAGAGAAGATGGGGGAGGAGGAGGGAGGAGGGTTCAAGAAGGAGAAAGAGGCCCTGAGAAGTCAGGACGAGGGGATCCACAGAGTGGTCACCGAGGACACTGACAGGTCAGCTGTAGTGCGAGGAAAACCCTAAATGCTGGGTGGGTGGGGGGCTGGTCGAGTGTGCACCACAAGGGCAGATAATTCCTGCCATGTTTGGTGGGGACAGAGAAAGCGTGTGACAGGGCAGTGACCTGAGGGGCCAGCTCGGAGGGAGAAAATGCTGGATGTACCTGAGCGGTCCGTGACAGCTCAGGGAACAGCCCTTCACCTGGGATGGGAGAGTGGAGACGGGAAGAGAGCAGAGTAGTGGATGTGGGGGTGTCAGGGGGAGATTTGGGACTGGACAGCATGTCTCCTTAGTCCAGTCTGGGGCATGGCAGGGAGATATGGGGGAGTCTTGAGGCCCTGGCGGGGGCTTGGGGGCTTAGATTTGGAGTGAGGTTGGGTCCCTGGGAGCTGAGGCCCAGCCCCAGTGGGTGCTGAGCACCCTAGGGCTATTCCTAAGAGGCAGCCAGGTGTCTGGGGTCAGGGCTCTGAACCCACGAGCCCGGAGAGAGAGCAGGAGGGGGCTTCCTGGGGGATGGGGGCGGGTGGACCTGGCGATCACACCGGCCGGGAGGAAAAGGGGCCGGCAGGATGCCGGTATTCTCGATGGTGCGTTAGTGGCCAGCAGAGGGCAGGTAGATAGCAATCATTCTGGTCCCTTAGGGCCCCTGGAGCTGTCCTGGCCTGAGTGGGCTCCACAGGACAGGTGGAGCCCCCAGCAGAGGGGTCCTGCAGCTGTCTTCCGCTGGGGACTTCCCAGAGTTCTGCTCAGGAGCCCCCATGACTTCTGAAAGGCTAGGGCAGGCCCCCTTCCGACAGGCCCATCCCAAGGCCTTTCTGGCTCCTCAAACCTCAGGTGGCCTGTCTCCCAGCACACACAGACTTCCCTCAGGCTGGGCTCGAGTCTCCCCTCCTTCCTCTTCAGGGACTCCTTTCCCACCCTCCCCTCTCCCCACTCCCCCATGTAGAGAAGAGACCAAACACAAGGCTACCTCTGGATTATTTATTTACATGGCTTGGCAAGAAACAGGCACTCCTGCCAACGAGCCAGGCAGGAGGCCTTCCAGCCCTGGCCTGTCAGTCACCCACTTCCCGGCCCCGGCCCCCTGAGGGTTAGTGTTGGTTATCTCACACACGAAACAAGGGGGCAGGATGGGAAGATAAAAGGGGAGCCTCCCTCCGCCCAGGGCCTTCAGATGACTGCAGCCTGAGCCCCCTCCATCCTGCCGGGGCCTGGAGCCCCCGTCTCCGAAAACCCCACACTGGGCAGCCGGACCCGGAACCCACCCTCCTCCCGGTCTCTGCTCCCACTCCGGGTCTTGGGGCTTAGGGACACCCTAGGGAAGCGGAACTTGGGCGACTTCTCCCCGCCAGGGGACTTGGAGGCCGCCTCCCCCTCCTGGTCCCGAGTGGCCTTAGAAGAGGTCGCCAGCCCTACGCGGGGCAAGTGGACTCGGAGGCGGCCTCGGCGCCCAGAGGCCCCCTCCCCACCGCCCTCCTGGTCCTCCTCGTCCTCCAGGCCAGGGGAGCCTTCCCCAGTGCCGGTCTCACTCTGGCTGAAGCCCACGCGGGGCAGCCTGAGTTTTGGGCTCTTGGCCTTGTCGCCCTCCTCCGCCCACTCCTTGGCCCGCACCAGGCCGAAGCGGGGCAGCCGCACCTTGAGCTTATGTCCAGCGTCCCCGCCGCCCTCTACCACCTGGTACTCAGCGTGGCTACCCACGGCAGGTGGGGAGAGCTCCACATCGGGCAGCGAGAGGTGGAAGGTGCGCTCGGCCCCGGGGGGCTGGTCCCCAGGACCCTCACCCTTGGCCCCGGCTCCGGCCCCCAGTGTGGGCATCTTCAGCCTCAGCCCACTCTCGCCTGTGGCTGCCTCACCTACCTGCGCCTCTCGGCTCAGTCCCACGTCCAGCTCAAGCTGGGGCACTGTCACAGCGGGCATCTTGAAGACGCCCTCACCCACCAATAGCTCACCACCCGCCACCTGGGCTCCGGGCAGAGACAAGGTCACCTGAGGCACATGGACCTTGTAGCCTGCTGTGCCCTCAGCTGAAGGGACTGCACTCTCGGCCTGCCGCCCCGAGGTGGCAGCCACGCCGGCCTCCCCAAAGCCGGTGAGCTCCACCTGGGGCAGAGAGATGCCCAGGGGCATCCTCAGCGCCCCCTCCCGGTCCTCAGTGCCCGCCTGCCTGGTCATAGACACCTGCAGGCCTGACAGCCGTGCTCCACTGACAGCCACACCTCCCTCTGCCCCCACTTCCTCCTGGGCCCCCAGCGTGACCAGCTCCACCTCAGGAATCTTAAGCTGTCCAGCCAGAAACTCTGGCTTTTCCCCTGGGCTAACGCGCCCATCCTGGATTTCTACTTCTTTCCCCCGAGCCAGCCCAAAGGAGGGCATCTTCAGTTTGGGCATCTTCACCCTCCCGTCCCAACCCCAGCCCTTGCCTTCCAATTCCCCGACCCCTGTCACTAGTTCTGCCGCCTCGGTGTCCCGACCTCTAACCCCAAACTTGGGCAGGGTGAACTTGGGCCCCTTGAGCTTGACATCGGCCCCTGCCACCTCCACCTTGCCTGTGGGCAGATGGGCATCTAGGCTGAGCTGCGGGATGGACAGATCGAGGGCGGGCAGCAGGCCTGCCTCCGCTGCCCCTTTGGCTTCAGCCTCTGTCCCCACTCGAGCCTTGGGGAGTGAGATGGCGAATTTGGACACCTTCAGCTTGGTGGCCCGTCCAGCCCCCTCAGCCTCTGCCTTGGCCACCTTTGGCCCTGAGAGTCCAAACTTGGGCAGGGAGAACTTTGAGGAGGGTTTGACTTTCATCTCCATCACCTCTACCCGTCCTTCCTCAACTTCCACTGTGGGCAGCTGTGGAGCGGCGATCTCAACAGAGGGCAACCGGGAGGCCACCTCCCCGACCCCTGCTGCCACCTTGCCCTCTGCTCGCTCCGCCCTGCCCACTTCGGCCGCTGGGACCTGCCCCTCCAGGCTGAGTGCCCTCGGCAGGTCTAGTTCCACTGAAGGCAGTGTGAAAGAGGGGACACCCACACGAGCCTCGCTGTCCACCTCTGGCTGCAGACAGGGAAGTGCCATCAGCTTCCCTGAGACCTCAGCCCCTGCCTCGCCCGGCTTGCCTCGTGACGGGGACCCTGCCCTCCCTAGTTTGGGCATCTTGAAGCCAAATTCCACCCCCTCTGCCTTCTCCGCCCTGGCAGCTTTTAGCTGCACCTCAGGTGCCTTGAGCAGCTTCACCTCAGGTGCCTTCGGAAGCTGCACATCTGGGACTTTTGGCACCTGTATTTCTGGCAGCTGCATCTCTGACACCTTCGGCAGCTCCACCTGCGGCAGGTGCACCTCGGGCACGGCCATCTCGGGCACCTTCGGGAGCTTCATCTCTGACACCTTCGGCAGCTGCACCTGTGGCAGGTGCACCTCGGGCACAGCCATCTCGGGCACCTTCGGGAGCTTCATCTCACACCTTCGGGCAGAAGTTGTGTTTTGTGGTTTCCTGCACCCCACTCGGCACCGCCACCTTCGGGATCTTCTGACACCGGTAGCTCATGTGTTGCAGGGTGGTGCACTGTTTACTGCCATCTCTCACGGGGACCTTCCTGACATTGGCTGACGCTGACTCCGGAGGGAGGTGCACCGCCATTCGCACCTTGGGAGTTTCATCGACTGTTAATTCTATGAGGACCTTGCAGCTGCCTCCGTGCTCTCGCATACTGCCATCTCTGCAGCTCTGGGGGTTCATCTCTCTCCACCTTCGCAGCTAATCCTGAGGTGCACCCTCAGGCCATCTCGGCACCTTCGGGCTTCATTCTGACACCCGCGCTACACCTGTGCAGGTGCATCTCAGGCATGTCATCTCGGGCACCTTCGGGACTTTCATCTCAGGCACCTTTGAGACCTTCGTCCCAGGGAGCTTCATCTCGGGCACCTTTGGAAGTTTCATGTCAGGGAGCTTCATCTCGGAGACTTTGGGCAGCTGCAGCTCTGGGAGCCGCACCTCGGGCATGGCCATCTCTGGCACCTTCGGGAGTTTTATCTCTGACACTTTTGGGAGCCCCACTTCTCGGAGGTGCATTTCTGGAATGGCTGCCTCGGGCACTTTCGGGAGCTTGACCTCAGGGGCCTTGGGCACCTTGACCTCTAGGGCCTTGGGTACCTTGACCTCAGGCGCCGAGACTCCGAGGCCGAAGGAGGGCATCTTGATGGTGGGCAGCTTCAGCTTGCTCTCAGCAGCAGCTTCAGGGGCAGCAGGCCGGGGCTCCAAGAGAGAAAGCCCGAAGGTGGGCATTCGAAGTCTGGGTCCCTTCACCCGGGCCTCGGGGCTGCCCTTAGCCACCTTGGCCTCAGCTACTTCCTTTGCTCGAGCCCCAAAGCGGGGGAAACTGAGACGGGGCATCTTCAGGGCCACCTCAGGTGCCTCTTCTCGAGCCTCCACCTCCGCGCCCGGCAAGGCCAGATCCAACCCCACGGTAGGCGCTGCCACATCCAGGGTGGGCACCGTCACTGCCACGGCCCCTTCCCGGGTCTCTAGGCAGGGCAGGGTGGGCAGAGTGGGTAGTGAGGGCAGGGTGGGCAGCTCCACTTGGGGGACCTGGACCCCTACGGCTGCAGGCTCCACAGCAGGTGCCGCCGGGGTTCCTAGTCCAAAGGTTGGCAGGTGGAGGGCGAAGCCAGTGGCCGCTTCCGCTGCAGGGGCTGGGCCCTGGGGGACACCCACCTCGGCACCTGGCAGCCGGGGTCCAACCAGCTCCACCTGGGGGGCTGTAAAACGGGCTCCCGCTGCCACCTCGGCCTCCACTTTGGCCTTCCTGGGGGGAGGGGCGGCAGCGGCCAGCCGGGCTACCTGGGCCTCTTCGGCTACTTCTCGGACTCGCAGCCGAGGCAGCTGGAGGCGCCGGCGGGCGGGGGCGGCTGGGACAGGACCCTTGACAGCCTCGACTTTGAGACCCCGACGCAGACGGGAGAACTTGGGGAAGGAGAATTCGACGTCAACGGGGGCCAGGTCTGCAGGGGCCCCCAGGGCCCCAGGCACCACCATCTTCTTCTTCTTCACAGGGGACAGACTCTGGATGTTCTGGGGAGAGAGGAGAGAGGCGGGAGGCGGTGGGACAGGGGGAGGCCTGGGGTGGGCAGGGGGAGCCCCACCTGGTATTGTACCAGGCTGGGGATGTGATGGATTGAACATCTTGTCCCTGAACATCACCCCCACTTCCTGCCTGTCACTTCACTATTACTGTCCCTGAAGGCAAAGACATTCATTTAGAACCTTACAGGAGTGTGGAAACTGGGACCCAAGACTCCAAGGTCCTCATCCAGGATTTTCCTCAATACCCTCATTCTAGAGATGGGGAGACTGAGCGACTTGTCCAGGGTCACTCAGCAGTAAGTGAGAGGCAATCGGGCTTGAACCCGGCATTCCAATTCAGAGTCCCCTGGATCAGGAGGACCCCTACAAGCCTAGAGCTGAAGGTGGGGACGCCTCTCCAAAGCGGGTGAAGGCCCTTGTCTGGGGTAGGTGGGTTCTCCTCCCCAGAGAGGAGTTCAGGGGCAGAGAACAGGAGGCAAAGGGTGGGATTAGCGTTGGGTTAGTAACAGACAGGGCAAGGCTGGCCCACAGTGTAAGGGAGTGGGGCTCACGGCGCAGAGACGGGATCGCCGGGGCAGCCCAGCGCTGGGGCTGGGCTAAGCACGCGTACCAGCTTGGCCACCTTGGCCCGCGGGCCCTTGATCTCGTAGCCAGACACGGTCCCGGGCCGCAGTGCCAGGTCTCCGGTGGGCACAGTGCGCTTCAGGCAGAAGGAGACCTTGTAAGGCTCGGCGCATTGCAGCAGGCGTAGTGCGTCCTCGTACTTGAAGTTCTCAAAGAACACGCGGGCGCTCAGCAGCTGGTCCCCTGGTGGAGGTGAGCAGTGTGTGGGCATCTCCCAGCTCCGCCTAGGCCTACCTCCGCCCACTTCCCTGGAGCCAGCACAGCTAGGCCCCGCCCAAAATTTGGGCCGCGTCTATCCCCAAGCTCAGTATTGAGACGCAAAGTTACTCCCTGTTCCGGGTCAGAACACTGAAGAACGAAGCCCCGCCCCATGGCCTTAACTCCACCTCCCCCACTAGCAGATCCACGCCCATTCAGGCCACACCTATAGCCTTTCCCCTCCCCCTCCCCATCCTCACATTCAGACACTGATTTTGCTTCTTTTACTTAGAGAGACCAGAATCAAAAGAAAACTCTCACCCCATCACTCACAGCCCTGCTTCTGTGGCGATTTACTCCACTCTCCACCTGTTCCCAGGAATTGCCATCCTCTGTCCCATTCCTAGCTCAGGTCAATTCCTCCAGCAATTCTCTCCTCTCCCCCAGCTTCATGGATTTGTCCCTCTCGTCTACATTATTCCCATTAGCATACAACATACTATTATTTCTCACATAAGTTGTCCTGACCTCACTCCACCTGGAGCTACTGGCCCATTTATCTCTTCACCTTGATGGCAAAATGCACTGAATTGCCTAGCTGCGTTATTTCTGCTTCTCCAATCACACTTCCGACACCCCATCCCAGAACCCTGAACTGCTCGTCTCAAGGCCCCATGCAGTGACCTCCGTGTAGCTAAGTTCAATGGTCAAGTCTTGGACTTTATCTACTTGGACCCCTCAGCCTTTGACCCAGCCTTTGACCCTTTAATACCTTTGCTCGACTTGGCTTCCAGGGTGCCACACCCTCTGAAGCCTCCCTGGAGGTTCCTTCTCAGCCTCCTGAGATGGTTCCTCTCATCTCCCTGACCTCTTAAAGACACACTGATCCAGAGCTCAGGCCTTGGACCTCTTCTCTTCATTTACATCCTCTACTCACCCCTTTGAGAAACTCATCCAGATTCAGAAGTTTAAAGGTCAAAAATATGCTGACAGCGTCCAAGTGCATCTCTCTCCTCATCCTAGACTTATATATCAACTGCCCTTCCACGTCTCCACCCTGGTGTCCAAAAGACAGCTCTCATTTAAAGATCCAAACTGTACTCCCGGTCTTCCTCCAAACAAGCCCCAGCCCCAGCATTTCTCATTTGTAGGACTACCAACTCCATCCTCCTTGACCCCTCTCCTTTCATCACGCCCCATGTCCAGTCCTGAAAGCTGCTCCTCCTAGATAGATCTAGAACCCAAACCCTTCTCTTCACCTCCAATAACATAGTTTCGGCCCCAAGCATCGCCATCTCTTACCTGAATAATCACAGTAGCCTCTTTGTTGGTCTCCCTGCTCCCCACCTTGCCCCCCTACAGTCTACTGCTAATGCAGTTGTTTAACATAGTCGATTCTCCTCCACTCGCAACCCTCCCACATTAAAAGCCAGTCTTCAACATGGCCTATAAAGTCCTCTAAAGACGTCCCCTCCTCTTACCTCTCTGGTTTCATCTCTTACTCTTTTCTTCACTGACTCCGTTCCATCCACACTGGCTTCCCGGCTGTTCTCCAACAAGCCAGGTACATTCCCACCTTGTGGCATTTGCACCGGCTGGTGTCTCTGCCTGGAATGCTCTTCTAGATGGCCACATAGCTCCTTCCCTTACCTCCTTCAGGCCTCTCTTCCCTTCCTGGCTCACCCTATTTAAAAATGCAGCTTCCTTCCTGGCACCCATAGCATACATTGCCTTTTAATTTACTATATATTTTGTACATTTAGCTTAAATATGTTTCTCCCCACTAGAATGTGTAAGCTCCACAAGTGCAGTGTTATCTATTTTGTTCACTGCAGTGGCCCAAGCATCTAGAATAATATCTGGAAATAGAAAAGACTTAGTAATAGTCGTTGCACGAATGAATCACATCAGCCTCAAGCATGTTACCTAAGACATCCCTTACTTACTAAGCTCCCCTCCCCACTCCCTCCAAGTTATTAGCTCCGCCTCTTTTCTCCCGCCCCAACGACAAAACCAGTAACTAGCACTTACATAGTGCTTACTATGTGCCACTTAGCTATGTGCCAAGTGTTTTCAAATGCTGATTCATTTAATCCACATAATAACCCTGTGAAGTGCCAGAAGTATTCTCATTTTAGAGATGAGAAAACCGAGGCCCAGTAAGATCACAAATTAGTAAACTGCAGATCTGGTCGTCCAACTGAGACAATGAATGAATCTCTAGAGCCTGCTCTGAGCAACCGCAATGCCAACACACGAAACCGCATCCCAAACCCTTAACCCCGCCTCTTGGTCGTCCGCCAGGCTCGGCCTCGGAGGCAGACTCCTACCCGGGTCCCAGTAGAAAGGCCGCCCCATTTCCCGGCCCCGCCCACCTTCCTGCAGGCTGAGGCTCCGAGCTGCCGGAGAGTCCTCGCGCAGCTCGCGGATGTAGATCCCTTCCTTCCCGCCGCCAGCTACGTTGATGCCGCTGACCCCAGTCTGCGCCTCCGTCTCCACGATGATCTCCACCAACTCCGCCCGCCTCAGCTCCTGCGGAGGGCGGCGAGAAGTCGCCATGGAGTGCCAGGGCCAGACCTCGCCCAGAGCCCGCCATCGCGCTTAAAAGTGTCTCTTGAACGGGTCCTTAGGGCACGTGCCCCTGGGCAAGGCACTGGCAGGTCGTGTGGGCCCGCCCGCTCCGGCATTTCCTCTTTAAGCACCTGCGAGGGCCTCTCGCTCTGTGGCGTCAACGGTTAAACTGGCTTGCTGGACTCGGGGAGCCCCTAGGACCTAGGTCGCGTGGACGGGGGGGCGGGGCGAGGGGCGGGGTCAGGGGAGGGGCCGGGTGGGGAACCCAGAGGGAACTTGAGTTGTGAGAAGGGCGGGACGGTGCTCTCAATGGGGCGTGACCAGCCCTGGCGGGAGGGGCTCGGGGTGCGGAACTCCGTCAGAGAGCACGCGTGGATAGAGCGCGCCGGCCAGAGAGGAGGGGTCAAAGATATGAGGGCGTGTGGCTAGAGTGTGTCTGTGGCAGTGGGTGGGGACCCATAGTTTCAGGACGGGGATTGAGCTATGGGGAGGAGCTTTAATAACAGCAGAACAGGGATGGAGGTGAGGAACGAATTCCGAAGAAGGGGCTGGATCCTTAAGTGGTTGGGGATGGAGGGGCACGGGTGGGACTGGCCTCCTTGCAGGCTTGAATGAGTGTGAGACTGTGCCCTATTGTGGGCTTTATGACCCCAAGACCTGCAGAACGCCCAGGGGAGAGGGATTCCAGTGCGGGTGGTGGGGGGAGCGTGGATAATGAGTGGTGGACCAGAGGCCCTGGTATTCCTGGTATTTACTGTCATTTACAGCTGCGCACTATGGAATTCACATCTGGGCTTCCACAGTGAGTCTAGGAACACAATCTGCTCTGTGCCTCTGGGAGAGAACTTTGACTGTTCTGTTCTGTGACTGTTCCTCTACCGTAAAGTTGGGTATCATGGGTATGCTGGGAGGAGTGTCTGTGAGCTGAGACCTGAAGCAACAGGCATTTGAGGGGATGCTTCACTGGCCAGGGCATCTAGGCTGGCACAGACTGGAAGTGAAGCCAGGGTTTGGAGAGAGGAAAGCAGGTCTGGGCCAGATGCCCATAGTAGTGGCCTGGGCACTAGAGGGCTGGGCAGAGAGGGGTAAGAAGAGTTGTGGGGGCAGCAGGGAGCAGCATGACCATCATCACCATCCTTAGTCCCTGGGCTAAGTATTTTATGCGGGGCATCTCAGTTTATCTTCCCCATAGCTTGGGCCATTACAGAGGGGAACACAAAGTTCCAGAGATGAGGAGTGATTTATGTAACGGCACACTGCTAAGTCTCAACCTCAGGTCTTTAGCTCATTATTATTATTATTATTATTATTATTATTATTAATTATTATTTAAAGCCTACAGCACCCAGTATTTCTAGGTGGTCTCCCATCCAAGTACTAACCAGGCCTGACCCTGCTTAGCTTCCGAGATCAGATGGGATCAGGCGCGTTCAGGGTGGCATGGCTGTAGACGGTTAGCCCATTATTAATAGAACTCCATTCTGCTCCAATGAATTAGCTGCTTTGCATCTTATAGTCTGTGCCAGACACTGTGCTGAGCACTTGATATATGTTAAAGTTTTTTCCTCACAGTGACCCATAAAATAGGCCCTGTTGCTATTTCCATTTCATAGATGGGGAGACTGAGGCACAGAGAAGCCAGGAAGTGTCCCTACTCTGTGCCCCCTACTCGGACTCCACGAGTTCCCCTTGGAGCATGTGTGGGCGCTCACCTCAGCACTCCGGCTCCTGACCTCCATGGCGCTGCTGGGAGGCACCTGGGCCCCGGGCTCCTGCTTCCTCTCTCCCTTCTGCTGCAGGACCAGCTTCAGTTCCTCATGGAGCAGCTGCCTCTGAGCCTGTGAGGGACAGAGATGGAGGCGTGAGGCCAGAGAATACAGGGGAAGAGGCCAGGCTTTGAGGGAGAGGTCATGGTAGTATCAGAAGGGGAGAAGAGCCCCCACCCCAGCTGTCCTCTCACCGCCGCCTGGGCACAGGCACCCCCTCCTAACAGGAGCCCAGCCTGGGGTGCCACACAGTCGTCTGTGGGGCTCACGCCCTTCCTCTGGGGTCTCGCTGCCTGCCAAAGAGAGAGAAAGGCATGAGGCTCCAGGCAGGCCAGGGAGGGGAAGGGAGGGGCATGTGGCACCAGCCAGTGCTCACCTCAAGGTCACCTCCAGCTCCTTGGGCCTCTTGGGTCCGGGGCTCTAAGAAGAATAACGTGAGCATTACTATCAGCTAGTCCCGCTGATTGTTTCTTGAGTACCTGGCCCTTGCCGTACTGTCAATACCCTATCCCCACAGTTGAAATGGGGAAACTGAGGCTCAGAAGACATTTATCAAAGGTGACACAGCTGGACGACAAGCAGTAAAGCCAAAAGTGACTCCTAAGCCTGTCTAACAGCAGAGCTCCTGCACCGACCACCACAGCTGACCAAGGGGGTTCAAATTCATTATAAGGCAATCTTAACCATCTTATGCACTCCCCATGGGCAAATCACCTCACCTCCCTGTCCCTCCGTTTCCTCAGCTATAAAATGGGGAGAATGAGAACACCTCCCTCACATGACCGTTGGGAGGGTCAAATGAGTTTGTAGATATAAAGTGCCAGGGGCACATGGAAGTCACTTCACAGGTACTTGCTGTTATTACTAAGTCCTTTTTGTGGTCCTGATGTTATGTCGAAGGTCCCACAAGGGTCACTGCACGTGGACTTCAGGACACCCTCGTGAGGCCAATACAATTATTGAGCCCATTACAAAGAAAACACCTGAGGTTGGGAGGAGGGAAGTCACTTGCTCAGGTGACAAATGGCTAAGCCAGGACTTGAACTTGTCTGAAAGCTCCAGCTCTAATGATATCTAACGGGTACTGAGTGGTTGGTCACTCTTTGCCAGTCCTGTGCTAAGACCTTCATTTTCCAGCTCTCTGCGGAAAACTCTAGCCCCTCAGAGAGGCCGAGAACCTTGCTCTAGGTCACACAGCACAGCAAGAAGCAGGCAGAGCTGGGATTTGCATGCAGCCTCCCCAACAACCCTTCTGGAGGAAAGGGGATAGACATTGTCCCCCCATCCCTCCCCTGCCCCGCTCCCTGACTCTGGCCTTGTCCTCCCAGCCCCCGCCTGGCATGCCATCCCGCCAACCCCCACTCCCAAAGGAAAGGTCAGGCCTCACGCGGCACATTCCCTCAGACAATGGCCTGTCTGCTGTGCCTGGAGCTGCAGGCATCTCCGCCTGCCCACCCACCCCAGCCTGCATAATGGCCCTTCATAGCCCACCACTGGCCAAGAGGGAGAACACAGGGACCCCCTCAATGCTCTGGCTGTACCCACTCTGCTAGTTCTGGCCCAGCCCTCTGAGGTATCGGAGGGCTCCTCTCTGGCTCTGCCAGGGGTCCTGGTCCGTGTCCTTCCCAGCCTTCCTTCTGAGACCCCAGCTCCACCAGGTAGGGCTGGCTCCTACATCTGGGACGTTTTCTCTGAACTAGGTCTTGTGCTGGCACCCATAAGCCTTGGAATCACCCTGGATTTGGTGGCCATTTTAGGAATGGAAACTGAGGTTCAGAGAGGGAAAGCGACCTGTCTGGGGTCACAGCTAGGACCCTTGTGTGCCCTTGACCCCAACTCTCCACCGTAACTTGCACTGGTGGCTCTGAGCACCAAAGTTGGCTCAAGAAGCAAATTAACTGGGGCAGGAGCGGGGCTGGCCGGGTGATGGGGCCGGGGTTGAGGGTGCCAAAGAAGGGTACTTTAGATGGCCCTCATGGGTGCCAAGTCTGGGCCAGGCGGGCACTTTACAGGTGTGGCCTCATGGTACTCCATTTCACTGGTGAGTAAATGAGGGTCGAGAGACAAGATATCACAGTGACGGAGTTGGGACTTGAACCCAGGTCTGAGAAGCTGACCTCTGAGTCCCTGACATAACATAGCATCCTGAGCTGGGGGTGGGAGAAGCCTGGTCCTTGTAGGAAGTGGTGGAGATGGAGGGGAGGATCTGGCCCAAGCTCCCTGCTCCAGGCCAGGACAGGGAGTGTCACACCCACAGGCTGGCACAGGAAACTCGGCAGAGGTAGGGACAAGAGAGAGTGCCCTCCTTCCTTATCCCTGCCCGGGACAGCCGCCAGCCCAGGTTATATTTAGCTCAACTGTGCCCTTCCTGAGCCACGCACGTACCCGGCCTCTGGGGTGGGGCGGGGGCAGCTTCGGAAGGAAGCCCACCCCACCCTGGGTGCTCTCTGTTCCCAGCTCTGCCCATCCCACTAGGCAGGGGAAGGAGAGGTAGGGGGGTTCCCGGGGGCCTGACTCGTGTTAGAGGAAGATCTAATGGGTTTCTGGTGAGTCAAGGCAAGGCAGGACCCTCCAGATGCCGACAGCCCATTTTTTGAGTGCTATCCCGATATTCCTGAGCTCCCAGAATTCTCAGAGTCCCCATTTCTTGAGCACTTGCTATATGCAAAGATCCTTCCTCGCCTTAGCTCATTAAATCCTCGAAACGCCTCCCTGGGGAAGGCACAGCCTAGATCCCCATTTAAGAGGCCACTTAGGCCTTTCAGAATGGCTGGAGTGGGGGTCCCTGGGCCCTTCGGCTGAGCTGGGCCAGCCTGCTGAGGAACCCCCCAGCTCTGCCCCGTGCACCCTCTTCCTTCCGTAGCTGGCACAGTCTCATTTAGGAATCTTCCCCACTCAGAGCCGCAGCTTCACCAGCGATCTGATGCCCTGAGCAATGGGAGTGAGGGCTCGATCAGACCCACCCAGGCCCCTAGACATGATCTGAGGCCATCTAGTGAGGCTGAGGGGCAGGCGTGCCGGCAGTGGCCTCCAGCTGCCTCCGTTAGTCCCTACTCCATCAGGTGCTTAGAATAACAGTCTCAGCCTATAGTAAGTGCTCAAGTAATGTAACCTCGTCGTTGACAGCAAGTGGGAGTGTGGACTGTGCATCTCAAAGTGTCTCATATCCAGCCTTTGCTCACCGGTGGCCGCACACTCTTCCCTACCAAAGGGGAACTTTGGATGAGGGATGGAATCCAGTTCTGGCATGGCCTCCCACCAACAGGATCAGCACTGCCTCCCCAACACCCTATTCCAGGGACCGCAACACTTGTCCTACCCCAGGCGTCCTGCCCCAGCTCTTTACACGTAGCAACTGATCTACCCTCCCTTCAGCCCTGTGAGGTGGCCTCCAGCAGCCCACTTTGGAGATGCAGAGAGACGGAGAACACAGAGGCACCGAAGGGCAAAATATCTTGCCCGAGGCCACACAGCCAGAAAGAAAGGAATGTTGGGATCGGAAGCCGGGATCTGGCTCCAAAGTCTATGCCTTCAACTTCTACAGCAAGCTGCCTCCTGAGCCCCAGGCACCCTTCCAGCACCTCCCAAGAACCTGCATCTCATTCCTACAGCTTCACAGCCTGGCCAGGGAGGGACTGGCTGGCTGATCTCTTACCACTGGGCCTCCAGACACCTTCGAGAGCTCCTGGTCCTTCTGGTCAGCTCCAGCCCTAGCCTGGGGGGAAAATGAATGGGGGGAAAAGGAACAGGGAGGGGGAGGAGGGGAGACCCCAGCCATTGGCTGCAGAGGCATGACATCACCAGGGGGTGGGTGGTGGGGAAACAAACATCCCCTCTCCCAGCTACATCCACCACGCAAGGGGGTGGGGAGCCACAAGATAGCGCCACTCCCTTGCCCGAGCTGAGACTGCCACCAAGAGCCCCATTCCTGGGATTCGCATGTTGCTACAGCCCCTTGGAGACTGAGCACCCCACTAAAACTGGTTCCTGGCTCCTCAACCAGGCATGGCCCTGCTGGTTCCTGGGGCCCCTAAAATGACCTCCTTCCACTCCTTCTCCCAGTCAGTTGGGTTCAAATCCCAGCTCGGTCCCTTCCTGGCTGTGTGACCTTCGGCAAGTCACAGCATCTCTCTGGGCCTCAGTTTCTTCATTGCTAAAACAGAGGTAGTAAAAGTGCCCACCTCATGGGGTTGTTGTGAAGATTTAAAGTTTTTAATTGTACTGCTGGACCCCAAAGATGCTGCAACACTCTTCTGTCCCCTTCACGTAAGAAAGAGGCTCCGAGAGGGTAAGTGACACTCACAATCACCCACAGCAGGTAACCGGTAAGAATGGGATTTGAACCCAGACATCCCCGACTCCCAAACCGAGGCCATCAGGCCTCACCCTGACACCCCGGCCCCCAACCCCCAGCCTGCCCTGACTCACCGGGCCCCGGGGGGCGGCACAGAGAGCACAAGTACCCCCACATGCCCCTCGCACCCACCCGGCCGCCGCCTCGGATGTCCGCAGCTCTCTGAGCACAGGCCTGGGGCCGGGGCTGCAGCGAGGCCAGGGATTACCCCCAAAACGCGTGTCAGCAGCTTCTGCCCCATTGTGCAGCTAGGCGAGGCCACCCGGCCCTCTCCTCAGTCGGCACTCTTGCCCCTCACACCAGCTCAGTGGCCCCTCTGCGGACCTGTCCCCTCCCCGCACTGCATGTTTGGGGCCTAGTCCCGAGGGCGTAGGGACCAGGAACGGGTTGGCAGGATCCCAGAATGCTCGGGGCCTCCCCCCTTTTCTCCGAAATGCCCCCTGCCCACTCTCAGCCGCTGGGGAAAGAAGGAATGTGCTGAGCTCTGGGAAAAGCCTTCTAGGCCTGGCAGCCAACAAGTGTTGGGGTGTGGCCGGAGCCCAGCCAGACCCCTCCTCCCAGGAGGGCTGGGAGGGACACTGGTCAGGGCTACCGATGGGCCTGAGGAGACCTGTACCCCAGTCCCTCTCCCTCTCTCTCATATTCATTGATTCATTGAAACATCCATCTGTTCATTTATTCATTGAACAAACGTTCACAAGCCCTTGGTGGCAGGCCCTTTGCTGGCAGGGACACTGACGGACCTAAATTCACCTTGGAGACAGGCTCAGGAAAAGATTCTTGGAGGAGGTGACATCTGAAGTCAAACTAGAGGGTTGAGAGGAGGGACTCAGCTGAAAAGGCAGGGAAGGTCCTTCGGTGGGGGGACAAACACGAGCGAAGCACCAGGGGGAAGAAAGTCCTTTATTCAGTATCAGCGGTCAGTGGATACTCGGTCTTGTGCCCAGCCCCATGCTGGATAGTGCCAGGGACACAGTATGACCAAGATAGCCAGCACCTGCTTTCACAGAGTTCACGGTACAACAGGGAGACAGACCCAGAATGGCCAGGGTCGTGATGGGGACTCATGGGCAGAGAGGTCAGTCAGGGCCTTGACGGGGGAGCCTAGGAAAGGTGCCTGCTCCAGCCGAGGAAGGGAGCTCGGAGAAGGCTTCCTGGAGGAGGGGACGTGTGAGCTGGCATCTGAAGGACCCACGGGAGTTCACACAAAGCTCCAGGTAGTGGGTAAATGAGAATGGGTTTCAGGTAACAGTCTGTGTGCAAATGGCCCCTTTGAGAAACTGGTGAATACAAGAGTGTGAGGGGAAGTTGAGGAGAGGTCCATGGTCAGCAGGACCTAGAGGAAGGGCTGAGAGCTTGTCCTGAGACCCCTGGGTATCTACAGGAGGGACGAAGTCAAAGCTGAGTTTTAAGTAGTTCAGGGTGGAAAGAGTCGGACTATAGGCCAGGCTGGAGTCAGAAAGAAAATTCCCTCTGACTGCTCAGGGTCGGACAGACAAGGGCGGCAGGTGCCTCTCTGCATCTCAGAGGGCAGATACGCTGGCTGGTTCCCATCTCAGGGGCAAGCATTCAGTCCTTTGCCCTTAAGTTGTCAGTTGTCTGTTTTGTGTAGCTGCCTTTAGCAGGCGAAGGATGCTTCTTTCCCTAGTTTGCAGTGAGGTTTTTTGTCATGAATAGTGTGTGTCTGTGTCTCTCTGTGTGTATCTCTTTGTATCTCAGTTTTCACTCCTCGTCTCTGCCCCTCTCCATGTTTCTCTGTGTCTATTTCTCTTTCTCTGTCTCTCTGTCTCTTGCTTTCCCTCACCCCAGGGGGAGTGGCCATAGGAAGTTGAGTTTCGGGGTTGGCACTGGTGTCCTGGCTCTGGCCAAGGCCACCTCAATAAACACAGGACATCCTGCTAGGGAAGGAGGTGGAAGCTTCTGCTTGCGGACCACCCTCTCCCCACCCAGTTTGAGTCAAACAGGAGCCAGGTCCCACCCAGTGCAGCCAAGGAAAACTGATATCTCCCTCCCCGCCAGCCTTAATGCCTGCTCCTGCCCCCCACCTTCTCCACTGAGCTCCAGTCCCAGGGCCTGACTGGATGCCTTCCCCCGGGTGTACCCCCAGGCCCTTGCACCTACCATATACCTCAGTGTTAACCACACCCCTGCTTCTCCTCCTGGTTATCATCCCAGTGTGGTCCCACTGTCCCCTGGTCCCCGAGCTAGAGCCCTCGGTCTCTTCCTCCATCACAGCCCATCATTCCCACAGCCTGTCTTCTCTAACATCTCCTCCCTCCCCTCTTCTCCCTTCCTCATAGCTGCCCTGTCCCTTCCCAGCCTCCACTCTGGGCTCCTGGGCTCACCTTCCCGCCACCATGTCCACACGGCAGCCAGACAGATCCCTTTACTTCTAGATCCCTTTGTGCTAGTGCCTTCGGAGTGAAGTCCCTGACCAGCGCCTTGCGTACCCTGGCCCCTGCCCACCCCCCACCCCAGCCCCATCACTGACCTTACCTCTTTTGCCCTCATTCCAGTCAAACCCGAAGCTTACAGATCCCTGAAAAGGTTATAGGGTCCCTCAGCACCTAGCCTTCGCACATGCCGTTCCCTTTTCCTAGAACACTCTTCCCTCAGACAACAGCCCTTTGAGGTGGGTATTGTTATTGTTCCAGCTTAGAGATAAAGACCCTGAGGCCCAGAGATGTTAAATACTTTGCCTAGGGTCACACGGCCACAGAATGGCAAAGCTGAGGTTCAAACACAGGTGGTCTGCTTTTCAACACAACCTCTGCTCTACGGCTTATTGCGTCAATAATCGTTGACGAAGCATCGTTAGATTTCCACGCCGGGCCTGCATACCTTAGGTGCTCAGTAAATGTTCGTCGGATGGATGAATCGGACAGGGCTGAAAGGTGAGCCTTGGAAGGTGCGGGCTTCAGATCCCAGAGGACTGGGGTAAATTCGGAGGGCTCGGAGCAGGGGAAAGACGTGATCAGATTTGCCTTTTACGTAGGGCCGGGCACACAGTAGGTACTTGTAAATCTTCACTGAATGAGGAAAGGGAAGAAGGAAGGAAGGGAGGGAGGAAAAGGAGACCAAGAACAGGAAAGAAGTATGTGTGTGATGGGGGGTCCCTGTGAACACCTATGGAGGGGAGCTGGCCTGGGGAGTGTCTTGGTGGGAACACACAGAGGCTCTGTGAAAGGCAGCAGCAGTGCCAGAGCGGCAGCTCCACGAGGAATGGTGTGGGCCCTGGAATCTGCTGGCTGAGGTAGCGTGGCCTCCTGGGGTTGAGCCTGAAGGCGGAGGGACGCACCAAAGCCAGGGAGCCTGCACAATCATCTGAGGGTCAGACATGGGGACAGGGGGGCAGGTCCTCAGGCATGAGCTGTTCATAAACCTGAGGGTGCCGGGGGTATGGGACCAGGGCCGATCTAGCCCATATGGTGCTTTTGTACAAAAGGCATGCCCCTTTCCCAAGGCGCTCGACCTCCATCTGCTGTAACACTGTCGTAATAAATATGCAAGTGAGCAGTGTCTGAGACATGCATGGCAGCCCTTTACATATGGAGGCTTTGTGCAGTGCACAACCTATACAACCGTACGCAGAGGCTCTGGGGAGAGGGTGGCATCACTGGCCAAGCAGGCACAGGGACAGATCGTTGACAGATGGGTTGGCTGTCTGCATCAGTAGGTATCAGAGATTGCATCAGTAGGTATCAGAGATTATCCCCCAGCTTGGCACCCACAGACATCAGGAACAGGCCCCAGGGTGTTGTAAACAGAAGGCACTGCTGACCCCACACTGGGGGACTCTGAACAACTGGACAGATCGCCAGGGAATCTAAGGCAGTAGCATGGGAGACCCCCCAGACTGGGCACCAGGGGGCATTGCCGAGCTCCGTCTAAACTCCCAAGGTCTGGGTCAAAACAGTCTGAGTCTCATTACCTAGGGGTTGGAGTCAGGCCCTCAAAGATCTTCGGCCTGGGCAGCAGCTCCCTTCGGGCCATTTTCACTCCCCTCCCGGGGATGCCTCATCCACTTCCAGAAATGGGCACGACTTCCTCTGCTCCTCCAGGAAGCTCCACTCTGCCCGCCCCTTCCAGGCCCGAAGGGCCGGCCCGTAGCTGCCCGCCTCCCCCAGTTCCACCTAGCTTCAGCCTCCCTGAAGCTTCCGGCCAGAGGGGAGGTGCTGGGGCGCAACGACCCTGGTGTCCCCTCGTCGGCGTCTCCCCCATTCGAGGCACAACCGGCCCCTCAGGTCACCGCCCCGCCCCCTGCTCCTCTGCTCCGCCCCCTGCCCCCGCACCCCGGGTGCTGCCCTGCCCCCACGGCCGCCAGGAAGGACGCCGCCACGGTCCCGTGCCAGGCCTCTGAGTGTGCGGCCCCGCCCAGCCCGGCCAGGAATGCGGCTGGACCACGGGGGCGGAGCAGACACCCGGTGCTCAGGCCAGCCCTGTCACACAGGCAGTGAGGCAGGTGGCCTCAGCTCTTGGAGCCTGGGTTTCTTCTGGAAGGAAAGCAGGACCGCCTTTCAGTCAAGCCACCAAACCCGGTGGCTTTATTTTGGAGTGAGCCTCTAAGCTGCCCTGTTACCTGTCCAAACTGAGATTTGAGACCTGGAGTAGATTTTTTAAAAGCTTGCTGGAGTCCCACTTTTTGTCACCGTTTTCCTGGAGAGCTGCCTCGCAGTGCTTCTCGGAGAGGTTCCATCCAGCTTTGAGTTTTTACTTCTGGCTCATTCTCAAAGCTCTCTTTTGCCCTCACCCCCAGGCCCCCAGACACACAGGTAGACCACAGGCAAGGACTAGATTTCCTTATTAAAAGTGGCCCGAGGCTCCTCCACCTCCCCCACCACGGTGTATGGGCAGGCGCACCAGGGAAATCTGGTTGAGTCTGTTCCAGGGAGTTTTCTAGAGGGCCAATTACCAGACCTAATTGGTCTGCTTCTCAGACCAATAAAACAGTAAAGCTCACGGTTTGAAACCCACCTCCTCAAGTGATGACTTCCTGGAGCCTCGGTTTTCTCAACTGTAAAATGGGGATAATAAAAATGCCCATCTTGTTATGAGGATTAAATGAGTTGACACAAGTGCTTAGAGCCATGCCAGGTACACAGTCTATGGTCAATAAATGTTAGAGGTTACTCTCTCACCCTCGCCTTAGCCCAGAGACAAAGAAGCACAAAGACTTGAGATTTCCCAGGACTGGTTTTTTAATTTCAAAAAACTGGTTGAGGTCTCTTCCCACATCAGAGAGTATCGCAGGCTAAGACCTCTGGGGAGTCAGTCCAACATCAGGCCTGGTCCAATCACATTCCAGCCACCAGGCCCTATCATTCCATCACGAGGGGTGATCTCAGACTCCCCGCATCAGCCTGAGACAAGGGGACGGAGGTGAAGCTGTCTGCGACTGATTCTGTCTTTCCGAAGCCCCCTCTCTGTTCTGCAGGAGCCAGCTGTGTCTTTCCAAGGAGAGTTTGTTAAACCGCCAGCCTCCGTTTGGTCGCCAGACAACCATTCCAGCCCTGGAGTCAGCGCCCCGGCCCCGATGGCCGCTCCAGTGCCTGTGTGCCCACCAGCACGTCCATGAGGTAGTCCAGCTCAGCCTCGTCCAGCTCTGGAGCTTCCTCCTCGTCTGGCCCATCCTCGGGGCCAGGTTTGAGGCCCTCAGAGGCTGGCGCCCAAAGTTCACTGTCGTACATGGAGGTGTCGATGTCTTCAAACAGGCCCTCAAGCCCATCGTCCAGCAGACAGCTAGTGGCTGGGCCCAGCAAGTCCAAGGCACCCAGGCCAGGTGGGGTGCCCCCTATGGGGCGGCCCGGTGGCCCCTCATCTGCCAGGGGCTGGGGAGCCTGGCTCAAGCCCTCGATATGACTGAGGTCCTCCAGGAGGCTGGCCATGGAGGCAGAGAGGGCGGCGTCCGAGCTGGCCAGCAGGTTGTCAGCCACGCCTGAGGCAGCAGGCATGCTGGGCACAGGAGGCAGGGCGGCTGTGGGCGCCATGGATGCTTGGATGCGCCGCAGTGTGTTCACTACCAGCACCAGGTGCCGCAGGTCGGGCTCACTCTGCCGCAGGCTGTGGTGGAGCTTGAGCACCGAAAGGTCAAAGAGGGAACTGGAGGCCGCGGCTGGGGGTGCCTGTGCCACTGCTGGAAGACTGGGATCCAGCCACCAGGTGTCCACTGCCAGGGTTTCCTTCTCCTCCTCCTCCCTCTTGCGCTTCAGGCCCTTGCTCAGCATCGTCTGTGGGGAGGGAGAAGTCATTGAGTTATGAAAAGCCCATGTTGAGTTCAAACCCCGGCTCTGATGACTTGCTGTCTGTGTGGTCTTGGGCAAGTCATTTAACCCCTCTGAGCCTCGGCTGTCTTAGGGAACCTTTATACGAACGATAATAGTATCTGCTTCCTAGAGTTGTTTTAAGGAATACGTGAGATAATATACAAAAAACATTACGACAGTGCCTGGCACATAGCAATTACTCATTATAAGTTTCATTATTAATAACTATTAAAATTTATTTCAATTGTCAACCTTTTTTAACCAACAAAAGCGGCTGTTTCACATAGTTTAATATTTATTCAGTATCTACTATGTATCAGACGATAAACTAACAAATACAGGAAATGTGTGGCTGGTGCTTGGAAGATACTAAAAGGTCGTGAGGAGCGGTCAGGGAAGGCTCCTCAGAGGAGGTAACATTTGAGCTAAGCCCTCAAGCATGAGAAGGAGTCAGCCATGGAAGAACCAAGGGGAAAGCAATCCGGGAAGAGAGAACAACAGCAAAGACAAAGAAAGACTCGGAGGCAGTATGAGCTTGTCAATTATACCTTAAAAAAAAAAAAAAAAAAAAAAGACCAGTGTGGTCAGGGCACAGAGTGACAAGGCAGGATGGGGGCGTGGAGTGGGCAGAAGCAAGGAGTTTGGATTTTATTGTGAGTGCGGTGGGAAGTCGTTGAGGGGTTTGAGGCAGAGAGAATGGTGTTGTGGATTGGTTAGGTTTCCAGAAGCTCCACCTTGGCTACTTCGAGGAAGATGGGGGGAGGTGCGGAGAGAAGGGGTTAGAGATCCATTCGGAGTCTACACCGCACACTTCGGGGCAGGTGATGATGGTCGCTTGGAGTAGAAGGCGGTAGCGAACATGTAAGGAAGTTGGTCGATTCCGGATTTATTTGTGAGGCAGAGTGGACACAGCTTGCCGGGAAATCCCGATGGGCACGAGAGTCACTGAGAAGTTTGAGGACCCACACTTTCCCCGGGGCGGGGGGTTCCCTAAAGTTCTGAATCCCTGGCCCAAGCTGCTTTGTTGGGCCAGGCAGCCTGCAGGGTCCAGTCTCCAGGCCCTTGTGCAGCAGGATCTTAAGAGTGACCCCTCACACAACTCAGAAATGGGTCTTCGCCTTTTTCGCGGTAGACCCGGGAGCTCCGGAACCGCAGGAATTCAGCCCCCGACCCCGACTCCGCCCCCTGGGCTCCGCGCCCCCTAGCGGCGCCAGGCGGGCCTTCCCCCGGGAATACCAGCCCCTTAGACCCCAAGACTCTTTACGCAGCCCCGCGTCCCGGCCGTCGTTCCTTGTCTACCACCCGGGGCTGTTTTGCCCTTTCGGCCTCCGCTCGCTACCGGAAGGCAGTGGAGGCGGCTCCTCCCGAAGCGGCGGCGGCGGGGGCGGGTGAGTCACGCAGCCGGAGCCAGAGAGCCGGCGCCTCCGCCCCCTTCCCGGGCTGCGGCGTGATTCACCCAGCTCAGCTGAGGCTGGCGACACTTAAAGGCCCGCGCGTCTCGATCTTGGGCTGCCCCGGCGCGTACCAACCGGACCTGGGGATCGAACCTGCCAAAGGACCCGGCCACCAGTATCCCGTCTTTTCCTAGGCCCCTTCCCTTCGTTTACATACCCAGCTCAGAAGCTGCCAATCAGGACGAAGAGGGAGCCACCCGCAGCCAATCAGGAAGCGGCGGCGGCAGCATCGCTCGCTAGCTCTCCTTCTGCAGCCGGCGCCTGGGTCGAGAGACGCAGTTCTGACTCCGGCGCACGACTCTAGGCTCCTGACTCCTCTTAGCTACCGCCCACTCCCGTAGTGGCCCCGCCCTCCACCCAGGGATTGGTCCTGGGCGGTGATGGGCGGAGCCTGTGGGGGGCAGGTTCCAACTGAGGGAAGGTTGGCTTTAGGGCGCATGCCCGGTGGCTGCGTGAGGAGTAGAGAAGGTGGGGAGGCTCTTTGGCCTGGCAGGAAGTGGCGGCGAAGAGTTTTAGGTTGTCAAGGTGCGGGCCATTCACACCTACCCATGCACCTGCCGAACCCAGCAGGTGAGCTTATTACGCAACCAGCCCCCAAAGGGGTTTACACGCTAGACCAGAAAGGCCTGGGTTCAATTTCTGACTCACCACTCACTCGATGTGTGACCTTGGAAAAATGCTTCACTGCTTTGAGCCACACGAAGTCTGTTAAATGGTGATCTTGCATACCTCTTGGGTTAGGAAAATTAAAATAAGATCGTATCTGTTAAGAGCACTATACCAGATTCAGCAAATTCTGGGCAGTAGGATTCAATTGTGGGTGTCAAAAGGTAGTAGTGGAGGCGGGATGCCACTGGGGTCACATTTTGGGTTCTATTCTCTAATTAGCTGTGTGACCCTGGGCAAGGGTTTTAATCCCTTAGAGTCTCGGTTTCCTCGTCTTTATTAAAATGAGGGAAATAATGTTTGGTGCAGAGGATTGTTTTGAGGATTAAATAGAACAATTTGTGCAATATGCTCAGAGTGGTGTGTGATGTGTCCTTTTGTTCGTGGTAATAGCTGTTGTAATAGCACAGGTGCTTATCAAGGGGATGGGCAGGGGGGGTATAGGTAGACAGCAGTTTAATACTTGTCTGATAAACTGACAGTGGGATTTACCTTCTTCAAGTAGCTCATTTGCTAACTCTTCTGAAGCTGTGGGAAGAACTGTTCATTGTGAATAACTCTTTTGATGAAAGTAAGCTCTCAGAAATGCTACCTATATTATGCAGCATTATTTATAATTGCCAAGATATGGAAGCAACCTAGGTGTCCATTGATAGATGAATGGATAAAGCGGGTGTGGTACATATTGTCGATGTAAGAATGTCCAAACCTATAGAGAATTTTTATGAGTTTATCTGAGCCAAAACTGATGCCATGCTGGGAAGCAAGCTCTTAAATGCTCCAGCAAATGACAGTTTTGCAGCTTCTTTTATGCTTTTGGAATTAAGGAGGAAATGTAAGGAAGATTACATGAAAGTGGGAGAAAGCAAGATAGGGTTAGACAACAGGATACTGAACAAGATTACATGCTCTCTTGAGGATGGTTACTCTTCTGAGGGGTCTGAAAAAGAGGCATTTCAAAGGTGTGTTAACCTAGATGTGTAAGAACAATGGACGGTGCTTGCTTAGGGCAAAGATAACCCTTTAATAGGCCTGCGGTATGACTACCCACCATGACCTGCTCAGTTAGTAATTTATGATCAGATCACCCTGTGAGGATACATTCTGACACTGGACTTTGTCAGATTTAGTACATAGCCCTCTTTTCATTCACAATTCCCTCTTTGGGTCATTAATCAATATGAAGGATGCATTGATGACCAACATTTTGGTGGGATAGTGTAGTCACAGCGCTAGGAAGACTCATTCTTAGAAGTCTTAGTACTGACATTGTCTTGTTGAAACGATGGACCATTGGGGTAAGGCAATACCATAACCGTGGGATGTGAATTGAGGCCAAATTTTCCTAAAAAGGAAGGGCACGTGAATAGAAGGCAGTCAGGTCTCATGGGCCTTCATTATGGAAAACACTCTGGATTATTTCTATCCTGTGAACTATTATGATCTGAGTTTTGCCATCTGTCTCAATATATACAATGGAATATTACCCAGCCATAAAAATGAATGAAGTCTTGCCATTTGCAACAACTGGATGGACCTAGAGGATACTATGCTAAGTGAAATAAGTCAGAGAAAAACAAATGCTGTATATGACTTCACTTATATGTGGAATCTAAAAAAAAAAAACAAGACAAACAAAACAGAAGCAAACTCATAGATACAGAGAACAAATTGATGGGAGGGTGGTGGGATGGGAGAAAAAGGTGAAAGGGACTAAGAAGTATAAATTGCCAGTTATAAAATTAGTCATGGGATGTAAAGTACAGCACAGGGAGTATAATCAATAATATCGTAATAACTATATGTGGTGTCAGAGTACTAGACTTACAAAGCAATCACTTTGCAAGCTATGTAAATGTCTAATCACTATGTTGTACTCTTGAAATATATAATATTATAATTGAAAAGTAAAAATTTTAAAATGCTAAGTATACTAGTTGATCTAGACTGCGATGATCAATGGATGCTCAAGCCTTAGGGTGAAACAGGCTCCTGACAAGCTCCTGACAGACTCCAATCTCTCACTGCACAGATTACTTGCTAATTGCATAGGGAGAAATATCCTTTTATAATGTGGAGATGTGGTGCTCGCCATTTTAATCAGGTAATGAAACTCTGCATCCGTCATAGTGGGACACCCCAACACCAGTGACATTTGATATGCTTCTTTAAGAAGTACACAACAATTACTCACACTGGCCAGGACATGGAAGCAACCAAGTGTTCTACAATAGATGATTGGATAAAGAAGCTATGGTACATATATACAGTGGAATATTACTCAGCCATAAGAAGAGATGAAATACTTCTATTTGTAAAAACATGGATGGACCTCTAGATAATCATGCTAAGCAAAATAACCCAGACAGAAAAAGATGCAAATCAAATGATATCACTTGTATGTGGGATATAAACCTAAAAGCAACAAATGAACAGGACAGAGACTCATCGAATGGACTGTAGACTAGTGGTTACCAGAGGGTAGGGGGTGGGAGGAGAGGGGAGAGGTAGATGGGGTAAAGGGTGTCAATATATGGTGACAGAAAGAAATCTAACTATGGGAGGTGAACACACAGTGTGTGTGTGTATATATATATATATATATATATATATATATATATATATATATATACGCCTTACTGTTAAAGTGTATAGATGAAACTTATTGGATTTTGTTAACCTGTGTCATCATAAAAAATAAACTAATTAAAAAAAGAAGTACACAACATTCCCTACTGAGTGTGCCTATTAAATTGAATAAACTGAGTCTCATCTAGCCTCTAGACCCACACTCCAGCTTATAGAAAACAGAAACGAATTAAGCACGAACACAATCAGACAAATACAGAATGTGGAACATCTACAGTACAACAGAACTGTTCCACGAAAAATTCACCTTCAAAAGAACACAAAAAGGGATTACTGGGACTGAAGGAGAGTGTTCCAGAATAAAAGGTACTATATAATTTCCTTATTACAACCAAATAAACATGTGAATTTTCACTGAATCCTGAATTTTTTTTGGGGGGGGGTTGGGAACAGCTATAAAAGATGTTTTTTGGGAAAATTGGAGAAATTTAAATATTGACTTGATAGTAGATAATATTTCGGAATTCTTAATTCCCTTAGATGTGAACTAGTACGTGATTTGTAGGTGAGTGTCCCAGTCTTAAGACATGGCTGCCAAACTGTTGGGGTAGAATGTCATGGTGTCCACCATTTACTCTCCAGTGGTTCAGAAAAAATATATTTACACATGTATATATGCAGGTAAAGGAAACTTAAAATGTTCACAATTAATTCTAGGTGGGAGGGTATTCAAGTGCTCAGAATACACATTTTTTTTTCTCCATCTTTTCTATGCGCTTGAAATTTTTCATGGGAGAGAGTAAAATGCTAATTAGAACCAGGCTCCTGCTAGGCAAATTCACATAATTTCTGCCACAAATCTATCTCGTTGGCCCAGGAAAAAGGAAGCCCAGAGTCTCCAAGAGGCCGGCTGCAGGTCAAACCCTGAAGAACTCACGGGAGTCATTTGATTTACGTGTATTTACTGAGCACCTACTACGTGGTGCGCACTGTTGTAGATGACGAGGTACACCGGCTAAGACTCACATGGTCCCATTTCTATGGGTTAGGGGAGGGACTGGAGAGAGAAAAGAAATATGAAAAGAGGTGCATGGAGTAGGGATCTGGTGACATGGGACAGGTAGCGAGGCTCTGGAGGAAGTGTCCAGCCAGAGGGAAGGGCCACTATGAAGGCCAGGAGGCGGGAGCTGGCTTTGGCCAGGCGGCGAGGCCAGTGTCGCTGGGCTGCATGCCGATGGGAAGAGGTCAGCCACGCTTTCGGGCCCTTCAGAGCACTCTATGGACTTTTGTTTTTCATTCTGAGTGGGATGAAAAGACCCTGGAAAGTTAATAAATGAGGAGGATAATCTCTGCTTCTATTCAATGACTTGGAAAAAAAACCCAAACAAACAAGGATGGGATTAACAGAGAGGCTTGAGGAGAGGTGCTTGTCGCCAGGGTGGTCCCGGAAAGCCTCCCCGAGGAGGTGACATTGGAGCTGAGACTAGAAAGTGGAGAAGGAACCGGGGATTCAAGGGCTGGGGGAAGGGAGAAGGAAAGAGGCCGGGCCCTAGGAAATGAAACCAGAAGCGCAGCCACCGGGCCCAGCAGGCCTGGGGAGGAGCCTCCGCCAGCTGGGGGGAGGGAGCGGGTAGGGGGGAGCGCCCCGCCCTGGCCGGCCGCCCCACCTGGCCTCTGGGGAGGGAGGAGGCGCCGGACCGGCTCCCGGCTGCCGCCGCCCCGGGGTATCCCGTCTGTGGCCAGCCCAGGGCGGTGAGTGGACTGAGGAAGAGGTACCCGACCTCCCGGCCACGCCCCGAGATGGCCGCGGCCCATCCCCCACCGAGGAATGGCTGGCGGAGGGCTGGTTGCGGAACGCGGACTCTGCCCCCGGGACCCGGTTCTCTCTGCCCCGCCAGCCTGTCCACCTTTCTCGCTAGTTCTTTAACAGAGCAGGAGCTGGGCCCCTCTGAACCTCAGTTTGTTCACCTGGCAAGTGGGGGTGCTCCTCATATTGGCCTCACTGTGGCTTATTTAAAAGTGAGTCAGGTCTCGCCCCACCTCTGCTCAACACCCTCCTATGGCTTATCTCTCACTCGGGGTGAAGCTCTAGTCCTCTCTGTGGGACTAGACTCTACCTAATTTGCCCCCCTCAACTGTTTCACCTCATCTCCTAGTCCTCTCCTCCTTGCTCACTCTGCTCCAGCCACACTGACCTCACCGTCCTTGGACTGCTCCACACCTGTTCCAATCCGAGGGCCTTTGCGTTTGCTGGCTGTTCCCTCTGCCAGGATCACTCCCTCACAGACTGGCTCACTTCTCACCTCCTTCAGGTCTTTACTCAAATGTCAACTTGTCACTGAGGCCTTCTCTAGCTGTCCCATCTATATAGTGGCAGCCCCATCACACTCTTTTTCTACAGCATTTATTGTTACTTTTCATGTTTATTTCAGCGTCCCTCCACTACGATGTTTTAGGAGAGCAGGAAGTGTCTATTTTAATCCTGTGCCTGGAAGAGGCATTCAGTAGACACTCAGTAAATCTGAGCAATTATTGGAATCCTTGGTGTGCATCCAGGCCCCCTTTTACACACTTTGCACAATCGCTTAGTGAGGCAGGTATTACTCCACATCTCTAGAGGTTTGGCCATGCTGGTGTATTTGAAGAACAGCAGAAAATGGTGTGGCTGGAGCAAAGGAGAGAGGGAGTTTGGGGGAGATGTTCAGAGAGGTGGGAGGGAGAGTTGGCCATGGTGAGTTTGGGGATTCATTTTTTCAATGAAAGCAAAAATAAATTTTTTGAGTGCCCACCTGTGCCAAGCAGAGTTCTATGCCCCGGGGGATACAGCTGGGCTAAGACTGACAAACCCCCCCCCCCTCAGAGTTTCCAGTAGACCAGGGGGCTAACCATAAAAGGGTAGTAACTTGAGATTGGATAGGTGCGACTAAGAAAATCAAGCAGAATGTGATGGCGTGGTGGTCCATCTGAACATTTTGAGCTAGGAAAGGCAGGGAGGGACTCTAAGAAGGGGACATAGTTGGTAAAGCTATGGGGGAAGCGTCCTCCGGGGAATTAACGGCAAGTGCAAAGGCCTTGAGGTCGAAACGAGCTCTGGTCGAAGGAAACCAGTGTGGCTGGAGGTGAGGGAGAGTGGGAGATTAAACTGAGGATGTTAGAAGCTAGACCGTCTGGTCTCAAAGGCCTGGCGCGGTTTATTCTGAGTGTGAGATGTTGCTGAAAGTTTTAAGTAGGAGGAAAACATGATCCATTGAGATGCAGAGACCTCTCGTGCCCTCTTGAGATCCTCTGGACCACCCCCCCCTTTTTTTTATTGGCACCCATCTGTTAGAGTCACCCCACTGCTTTCAGACTTAGATGCAATGCTCCTCTCAGGGGGAGAATCTGGCTTTGAGCCAGAAAGCACAGGCAGAAATCCCCCTCCTTTCTCTACCTGTGGAGTACACCAAGGTGTGGTTCCTCCTTGCGACCATTCCAGTGAAGTCCCTAATGCTGTGTCCTCAAAGGTCTTGGTGGAGGCATAGCCAGTGTAGCAGCAATGCAAACATTGTATCTTCCCTGGCCTCCCTTTTTCCCTCACTCGCACCGGCCTGGGCTCGTACGTCCTAAATAAATCATAAAAACTGTAACTTTAGCCTGGGCTCTGCTTCCTAACCAGGTTTTCTAAAAGATCTGCTTTTAGTGCTGGGGGTCTTTGGGCATTTTGTTTCTCCTCTGGGCCTCAGCACCGGTATTCATACAATGAAAGGGTTGACTTTTAAGTGCCAGAAAGACCTATCTTTTGACAGATATGACTGTTTCGCCCTCCCATCCTACCCATGTGGCTGGAAGTCTAAATCTACCAAGAAGCAACAAAGTTAAGAACCAGGCACTGGAGGCAGATTGAGTCCGAGCGCTCCCTGGTACTCACTCTTACTAGCTGTGTGACCCTGAGTGAGTGACTTGGCCTCTCTGACCCTCAGGCTCCTCCTGTGTCAAACATGATTACAGGATTTACTTCTATATAATTGTGAGGATTATATGGCTTAATTCAAATGAAGTGGGTTGAACAGCGCTTGTAACAAGCACTCAATAAATGTTGTTTAATGATATACTTCCCCAGCTTTGGCAGGGAAGGGGTACAGGTGTCTAGGGAACTTACAGGGTCCCTTCCATTGACCTACTGAAGTTTAGAAACTTTAGGCAACACCACACCATCCCTTCAAAAATACTTTTATTAAAAAAATTACAAAAAAAACCCCACCACAAAACCTGCCTTTCTTTTAAATAATACGGCATGATGGAGCAGTTTGGTTTCCACCCTATTGCACGTGGTCCGGCCTGGTTATGGATCAAGAGTCTGCTGGAACTGGGGTCCTGCTGAGGAGGTGGGGTTCCGCCTGGGGGGAGAAGGCCAGCCCCTCCTACTTCCTCAAGGTAGAAGAGGCAGAGCCTGGGTTTCCATAGCAACCAGGCAGCACATCCCTGTCATCCTTTGACAGGCCCAGCCTATCTTTTCCTGAGGCCCCAGTGGTCAGAAGGGAGTAGGAACTGAAGGGGAAGGCAGAAGAAATGTGGAAGTGGGAATCAGACTCCCAGAAACACAGTCTCATTAAGGCATTTGGAATAGATAAATTAATTGAGGAAGACCCACCTTCACAGAAGGCTACGGTAACCAGACACACACACATGCAAGACAGTTTGTGGAACCCTGAAACAGGAGGAAAGAAGGCCACAGTCACTGCTTAGAGTGCCCAACAGTAACACACACACACACGCACACACACACACACACAGTTGCATCTGGGGATCCAGCCCGCCAAGGCTGAGATGTAAGAGCACACTATTCAAAGTTTTAAGATCCCAGAATGATTTCCATGATGTGATCTAGTTCATTCCACTCCCAGGACCCTGGGGCACAGAACAGGTTGTGAGGAGGCTCCGGTGGGGCCAGTGCAGGCTCCTTCTCCACTGCGGATGTATCAATGTCCAGAAAAAAGTCATCTAGACCAGAGTCCCCCAGGTACCGGGAGCTCAGAGCTTCTAAGAAGACTGGATCAGGCTGGGGTAGCACTTCGTTCTGGGGGCCTGGGGGAGCCACGGGATTCTGAGGGGGCTCAGTGTCATCCATGGAAGTCTCCAGCTCCCTGAGAATAGAACCGATGGTGGTCGACAGGGAGAAGTCCTCCTCGCCCAGGAAGAGGGGCTCAGGGGGCAGGGCGGGTGCCGGAGCCAGGCAAAGCGCAGCCTGGAGCTGTTGGAGGGTGTTATGGATGAGGACATGCCTGCGGAGGCTGGGTGCTCGGGGGCCCAGGCTTCGCTGGACTTTGTCTAGGGAGATGCGGAGCAGGGCTTGCTGGTAGCTTCGCAGGCCTGCCGGGCCCCAGTCCCATTTCTCATCCTCCTCTTCCTCCTCCAAGTCTGAGTGTTTCCTCTTCAAGCCTCCCACCATGATGCCCTGTGGAGAGAGAAGCGGCAAGTCAGACACGGCAGGGCTAGTTCAAATCCTGAATCTCCTGTATGGTTGTTGATTATTAATGATCTGAACCTCAGTTTTTACATTTATAAAATGGAGACAGTATGAATCCCACAAAGCTAAGGAGAAGAGTAACTGTACGTGACTAAGAAAACAAAACCTGGGCTTAAACACAGCTGGCTCTGAATCCCACTTACTTGCCTGGGTGGCTTCAAGCAGTGAATTTTCCTCCTTGAAACTCAATTTTCCTCGTCTGCAAGATGAGCCTAACACCCGACTCTTAAAACTTCTTTCCACAATACTCATTTCTTCAAATGTAACGCGTACAAGACAGGTGTGGAGTACAGAGTCCTGGACTGGGAGGAGGGAATCCTTGGTTTTAACTATGCCTTTTGCAGTGCTCAGCTGTGTGATCTTGGAAAACGATCTAACCTCTCTAAGCCTCAGTTTCCTCATCTGTAAAATGGGGATTGTAAAAATTCTCACATTTGAAAGAGACCCCACGTGTTAACTTGAACAGGACCCATCACACATGAAACGCTTAATGAACAAGAGCCAAATGCCATTTATTTATTCAATATTTTTATTTATTGAGTGCCTACTAGATTCGAGCCACCTGGAACACTCTTAGGGCACCTATTTGTTGAGACTCTTCTTGCACAGAGTATACTTCTGTTCATGCCCTCTTAACTGAGAGTGCTCCCTGATTACCTCCGTCAGCGCCTTAAGCTTCTCCCAAAGCAAGCCGCACAGACTTGCTAGAACTCGACTCACGCAAAGCCCCGCCCCCTGCCGGCCCATCCAACCAGACCTCGGCCGCCTACGGCCCCCACCCCCTCCACGGATCTGCCTTCAGCAGCAGACACGCCCCAATTTGGCTCAGGGGCTTGTGGGAAATGTGGGCCAATAGCCGCCAGGTACGTACGTTGACTTTGAGCGTGCATTGCAATCCCCAGAGAGCTCCGCACGCCACAGGGAGGAACCTTCCCCGCCCGCCCTCAGGGCATGCGCATATGGACCCGGGGCGGGTGGGGGAAGGGAACCCGGACGTCCAGCTGCCAGGCGCCTGTCGAGCCCCGCCCTCCGCTGCCTTCAGGGAGGCGAGTCTGAGCTCTGCGCCCGGAACACCCCTCCCCCACCCCTGACTGCAGCTCTAACCCTGCTTTCTCCCGGACCTTCGGACATCAGAAGGTCCTGGATTCTTTTTCCTAACTGCTCTCGGGTCCAGAGACTCTGGGCCCCCAAAAGTTGCTCTAAGATTACAAACGCTCTCCGATTCACTCCGTTCGGGACACTAGGTATCTCAATTTTGAGACCTTCCCCCGTCAAATCTCTCCTATTCTCCCGTCTTTCAAACGCCTCTCACTTCACCTCTAAATTCCCCCTCTGGCTCCAAAACCTGAACGTGGAACTCTCCCCAGCACCCTCTCTCCGCCACTGCGCCTGAGAAACCGAGATTCCTTGCTCCTAATTCCTTCGCTTCTCCAATAGCCAGGATCCCAGCCCCAACCCCTCATACCTTTTCAAGAATACTGGAGCCTCGAATTCGACCCGTCTGGGAGACTCTAAATGTTCTAATCTCCATATTCCCTGTCCCAAAAGTTCCTTCCTTGGATCTCTCGCTTCTCCAAATATCCCAAGGCCCAGCTTCAAATTCCCTCCACTCGAAGATCCTGCCCCAACAACTTCGCCTCTCGTTCACGATCTCGAACTCCGTCTCGCATCTCAAACCCTATCAGTCACCCTTAATCTGCGCCCCCTACTCCCGCCCAGACTCCGCCTCCCCTAACCCAAGGCAGGTCTCAAGCTGGGCAGCCACCCCTCACCTCAGCTGCCAGATTCGCAACGACAACCTCCTGGAAAGTCCGCAGCTTTGCGACCATCCAGTTCTGGGTAGGCGACTCGTTAGTCTCGCTGGGGCCTCTGGGTCTAGCCTCTGGCTCCCCCAGCTCCGCCCGAGCCGAGCCGCGAGCCGCGAGTCGCGATTGGCTGGAGTCCTGCCCGCCGCAGGGCGCGGATTGGCTGGGCGGAGCCACCCATCCGTCGCCAGGAGACGGCTGACCCGCTCCCGACCATTTAAAGGATTCCGACTCTCCAGGGGCGGGGCCACGCCTTTAGGGTGGAGGGTGGCGGAGACATCAAAACTCTTTCCCTCATGTCAGCTACTGTCCTCGCCCCAAGATTGCCAGCATTACTCTCTGCGATCCCTTTACACCAGGTCTGGACCCCATCATGGAGCAAGACTGGCTGATACGCCCCTCTCAAGCCCGCTATTAGGCAGGGCGAGTGGAAACACTGGCGTAGGCCGCGCCCCCGGGGTTCCGAGGGCGGATGCTGCAGGGTAGGGCGGAGGATGATGCTGCTGAAGACCAGCCAATAGCTTGGCGTGGCGTGCGTTGCCTGGGCGACCGCAGCCCGCCCCTTCAGCGCCCCTGTCCTCCCGCCCCCCGGCCCCTCCGCAACACTTTACCTTACAGTCCCCTTCCTGATCCTTAGGACTCCTCAGCATGTCCTCTGGTGGCCGGTCCCTCCCGCATCCGCCTGACGCACCCCCATCCCGCCTATTTCAGGATGGCACCTCCACTGTTGGAGACTCGTTTATGGCGTCCTACTACCCTAGTGACAAAGTTCAAACTCCTTACTTTTGCCACAAAGACCTTCACGGTCTGGCCTGATGCACACTCCTCCTTGCTCCCTACTATCCTGTCACACCAATTCACTTTCAGTTCTAAAATGGCTTCAAGAGCCCTCCAACACCACGAACACAGAGATTTTGTCTGTTTTCTTCCCTGCCTTATCCCAAGTGCCTACAACAATGCCAGGTACATAGCAAGTACTCAAAAATGAGAATAAAAGGGTAAAAGGAGTCAAATATATGGTAAGGGATGGAAACTAAAAATTTGGCAGTGGGCACACAATAGAGTATTCAGATATCGAATTAGTGTCATATAACTGAAATTTATATAATGTTACTAATCAATGTTACCTTAATAAAACAAATTAATTTTTTTATAAAAAGGTTTCTGGATCTTTTAACTTGTTTCCCCATTCTGATAATACCCCCTCAATTCCCAGGCTGCCTCTCATCAGAGCTCATCTCACAGGTTTCCTCCTCCTGGAAGCCCTCCCTGATGCTCTAGGGTAGGTTGGCTCCCATGGTGTCCTGTGCTTCTCCAATTGCAGCCCTGCCCATGCCTCCCCCATCTTCACCTGGGCTGTTACTGTCTGGACTGTGGGCCCCCTGAGGACAGGTACCAAGGTTATCTCCATCACCCACTCACTGCTTGGCCGGCAGAAATAAAACAGTGCTAGTGCCCTGAAAATCTGAACCAGGAGTGCCCCATTCCCACAAGTTTTCACCAAGGGGTGGGGAAGGCAGTTTTTTCCAGGCTACCTCAGACTAGTTCTCACCACTTTGGAATATGCAACCAAGTCATCCTGTTTGCAGAAGCAGTCTAAGATTGGGATAGACTTTGTGGGGGGTGGTTAGGGTGGGTGCTGGGGGTAGGCAGGGAGAGGCTGGAGGTAGGAAGAGAGGAGTGGCTTGCTCAGGCCTGGGAAAGATAACTCCGGGGAACAAAAGCAGAGGACAGTAGATTCCAGGGAGACATGATTAGGACGGGCAATTCTTCCCTTTCCAGCTTCCAAACCTACCCCTCCTCCAGGGTCCTCATTACACTGTAACTCAGTTCCTAGGTTTCTTCCTGGATGCCGCACTCCCCTCCCCCATGGATGGTCCACTCAGGCTCTGCCTACTCTGAGCTCCCGGCCTCTGCTCCTGCACCCCTCCCACCCACCTTCACACAGTAGCCAAGGGAAGCTTAACAAAACACAAACCTGACTGTGCCCTCTCTCCATCTCTCCCCTGCTCTACTCTGCATAAAACCTCAAAATGATTGACTGCACAATTAAGCATCTATGGAACAGCCTCTTGGGTTGACCACTCTTCACCTCTGAGAGAAGTATTAACTATAGGGGACAGATTTTAGTTCGAAGGGGCCAAGTGCTCTCCAGCCTCCTGGCCTTTGCTCATGTGGTTCCTTCTGCCTGGAATGCCATCATGCCTTAGGACCTTCTGGCTCATTCTTACCAAAACAGGTTCAGGTGGGACACCCCCTTTTCAACAGAGCCTTGTTTGCTCCCTGCGCTGAGTCAGGTACCCACCCACTCTGGGGTCCCATAGCCCTCTGTACTTCCTCCATTGGAGCCCTGGCCACTGTGGGTTTTCACTGTCGGGTGCAGGCTGTCTTTCCCACCAGACTGTGAGATCTGTGAAGGCAAGGCTCATGGCCGTCTTGGTCACCACTGGACCCTCGGTCACCACTAGGTCCCTAGCACAGGGCTAGGTGCAGAACGATGACTCAATGAACTGTTGCTGAGGAAAGAATGAAGGAAAATATCACACAGAGGACAGATGGAGACACCGAGATACCTAGACAAAGCCAGAGCTGGATCTTTTAGAATAATCTGAAGCTCTTGGCTCAAAATTTATTGCTCCCTTCCTCTGTTCTTCATTTCCCAGGATGCTATCCTGCTGGATAGGGACAGAGCCCTAGTCATACTTGTGGGAAGGGTAGGTGTTGTGCCCGTCATACTCATCGGTGGTGAGGCAGCGCAGCATGAAGTGGCCCAGGTCATGTTTGGAGATGACCCTTGAGGGCCCATGTCCATTCAGGGTCACTGAATAGGCCCCAGTCAGTGGCTGGTCTCCTGCAAAGTAAGGACAGAAGGGCTGGGTGAAGCAGATGTCCTTTCCCACCCCTAACACATGTTCACTTCAATGACAGTCCCAGGGTGCCTAAAGTATGCCCAGCCTGAATGGTATAAGGACCAACAATGTGTGAGACCCTTCCCATGTGCAGGGCGCTAACTATCCCCTTTACTTCATTCGTCTGACAAATCCTGACTGATAACCTATAATATGTCAGGTGCTGGGCACCCAGCAAGGGACAAGGTATGACTCTCTGCCTTTAGCATGCGGACATTCACCAGATAAAGGCAACTAATAAGATAAGAAAGTAAAACACACCACATGTTAGATGCAGAGAAATAAAGCAGAGAATGGGCTAGAAACTGTTTATTAACTATTTCACAAGGGGGGACACTGAATCTTAGAGAGAGGAAGTTATTTCCCAGTGTCAAAGGCTAGATCTGCTCTGGGTTACTCTGTCTGGACGCTTTCCTTCCTCTGGACCCCTCTGGGAGGACTAAGTGACACGTCACAGGTGTGGGTCTGCAGTTTAGAGGCAGTGGAAGAGCAGACACATTTTCCTGACCTTGTGAATTTGGAGCTGGTGTGTCCTGAATGCAAGGGTACAACTAGGTCTTAGTGGGGAGAGCAGACAGGCATGACTTGGCTGTTACAAGAGTATCTAGTGGTTGCGTTACAATAATTTAAAAATAAAACCTGTCAGTGACCAAGCTAATATAGGGATCAAATGAAGTACGGACAATTTGGAATCCTGCGCAATAAGAAACACACACTTTTACTGGCGTGGCGTTCTTACCAAAAAAAATGCTTAATCTGAATCTGTAGAAAATAACCAGAAAGATCCAGAAAGTGGGACATTCAAAAAAACACCAGGCCTGTTTAATTTTATGAGAAATAGCAAAAAAAGGAAAAAGATATGGAGGATTGTTCCAGATTAAAGGTGACTTGGTAACTAATCGCAGTGGCTGATCCTCGATTGGATCTTGATTTGGGGAGGAAGGAGAGATTAAAAGATATTTTTTGACAATTGGGTAAATTTGATTCTAATGACATGATAGATTTCATGTCATTTTCCTTGGTGCAATAATGGTCCTGTGGCTCCTACACAAATATTTTTCTTCTCGGAAGATGCTCATCTGAGGTTCTAGGAGTGAAGTGTGACAATGTCTAAAACTTACTCTCAATGGTTCAGTCAAAAATACTATTATATATATATGTGTGTGTGTATGTGTGTGTGTGTGTGTTACATGCATGCCTAGATAGCTGTTAGCTAGATATAAAAAAGATTTTTAAAAAGTGAACAGGGAAACATGTTAAAATCTGAACCTACATGAAGAGTTTATAGGTATTTCTAAATCTTTAATTCCTTCAACTTTTATGGAGGTGTCAGTTTTCACATACACACACACATACAAAAAAAGAAAAACTAAAAAAGTGCTCTGTTTTAAAACACTTTTAGGCACGACCTCTCCGGGTACTTAATTCAAACTTTAGGTCAGGAAGTAATATGATGAACCCTTCTTACAGATGAGGAAACTGAGGCTCAGATCTAGCCTTTTCACCCAGCTTCTCCACCAGGCAGCTTCACTGCTGATTCTGGTCCCAATGGGGTCCTCATATATACCCCTTTATTTATTTTATTTTTATTTTTTTCACACCCGTTTAACTGAACCTGAACGCTGAACCTCTTAGGTGTGTCGGCCCTCCTCCTGAAGGCTGAGGACAAAGCAGAACTATTCCTCCAGTGGGCACACAAATATGAAGATACAAGTGCTTGGACTTCGGGCCTTACCCCTCACTGCACAAAGGCCTCTCCTTAGAGAGTCTATGCCTCGCCATATTTTACCGTTTCTTCATTCACTGGAGCACTGCTCACCAGTAACAGCCGTCATTTAACTTTCTTTGTCTCCCCTGCTATATAAGTAGCATGAGACTCTAACACCAGTGCTCGCAGTGGTAGCCAGGCCCACAGTTCAAATGCAAGAGACATTTGTTGAATGACTGGCTCTCTCCCTGTGTTTGACTCTGTGTTGCTCAGTGTGGATTCCAGACCCGGGAAGGGAACGAGGCGCGGGTGAAGTTTACGGGTCCCCCCCAGAGCACCACCGTGAGAGGTGGTTCTCCTGTATTCGTTCATCCAACAAACATTTATTGAGCATCTACTACTCGGCTCTAAGAACATGGCTGTGATTCAAACAAGGGCCATGCTGTCAAAGAACTGACATCCTCGTGAGGGAGGCACACACTAAGAAGATAAAGAAAAGATGTGACGTGTGTGAGGAAGCGGAAGTCCCCTTCCTTTGAATATGAACAGAGGGCAGGGGAGGCCTGTGCTGGTATTCCAGTGACAGTCGGCAGGCATCACCACCTCCAGTCCCTGGGAAAGCCATCCACACGACTCCACTCCCAGCTACTGAGCAACCGCAGGCGAGAACCCAGAACTGAGACGGACGGTCATGATAAATGCGGGCGGTTTTACATTTCTAAATTTTAGGAGGCTCGTTCAACAGCGATAACTGAAAAGTATGTTAGAAAGGAGAATAAAATCAAGCAGGAAAGAGGATAGGAAGTGTGGGGGGAAGGTTTGCAATTTTTGACTGGCCAGGCAAGGCCTGGTGGTTGTCCCCAGAGGATGGGAGGGGGCAGGCTGGTGGCAATCCCGCTGCTGGGTCCCAGCCTCACTCACCTATGTGGGGCGGCATCACGGCCACGTACTTCAGGCCCGAATTCTGCAGTACCTTGTGCATCCGGATGTGGTCATTGGTCACATCCTGCAGTCGTGGGGGCACCTTGGCCGGGTCCCATAGCAGGAAGGCTGGGGGGACACAGGGCAGGGTCAGCCAAGGCTTGAGGACAGCCTGCCCAGGCCCGCAATCTGCTGATTTTGTAACAGGACAAAACCCCACAGGGAGTCACCACCGCCTTTCAGTTGTTCTAGGCCTAGCCGTGGGAGTTGGCCTGGCCCCTGTCTCTCTCTAACAGCCCCCATAAGAGTGGATCACTTCTCGCCCCATGTGGTCCTGTCCACTTCACCTCCCACCTAGGCCACGGCAGCAGCCTCCTCCTTGGTCTCCCTGCCCTTGGCCCCCATATGCAGCCAGAAGGGGCCTGGGAACATCCGGAGGCTCCGAAGCTCATCAGTGGCTCCCTCTCACTCAGGGTGAAAGCAAAGTCCCCACCAGGCCCCACGTGATCCAGCCCCGTCAGCCCTCTGACCTCACCACCCAACACTCCCCGCTCCACTTGCTCTGCTGCAGCCACGCTCCTGCCCCATAGCCTTCGCAGCTGCTGATCCCTCCGCCCGGAGTCCCGTTATCTCGCCAAGCAGCCCTCCCTCATGTTAGCTCCCTCCCTGCGTGTGATGAAACAGAGGTGAGGGTTGAGGGCCGTGGAGACAGCCAGCCAGGTTTCACAAGCCAGCTCTGCCAGCAGCCGTCTGTCTGCGTGACCTTGGGTAAGCCAAGGGACCTGCACTGCCTCCACTCCCTTAGGTATACAAGGGAGACCGAACAGCTACCCTTTCCTGAGCATCTGCTACGTGCCACAACTGTAAGTACTCAGAGGGGTTTGTGAGGATGAAGTGGCATTCATTCCAAAGGTGCTTGGATGGTGCCTAGAACACAATAAGTGCTCAATAAACTCTCGTTAGCATTAACTGCTCATGCTATGCAGCTTGGATCATTCTGGGCAACTATTTGTTTAGTGTCCATCTCTCCATAAATGGGGAGGTCATAAATGAGTAGAGACCGGGCTATGTATCCACGGCCCTGTCACTTCCTCTAGAAGGCTCTTCTTGACCTTGTCTCTGCTGGGTTAGGCTCCTCTTCTTGGCTTCCCCATCCTGGCCCTGAGCCCTCTGCTTGGACCCCCATCCCAGCCCTGACTACTGTGGCCTGTCACTGTTTGATGATGGCTCTGTTTACTACTTCTCTGACATCTGTGAGACTTGTGAGTATAGGGCCCAGGGCTGTACTGGTCACCGCTGTGTCTCTGGCATATCCTGGCAGGGTTCAGGCACACAAACGGTGCTCAATAAATACACAGTAACTTGGGATGGCTCCAATACCACCTTGCAGAGGCCCCTGGGCTGCCTGTCCAGTGCCCACCCCTGACCCTTCAGCCCCATCCCTGTGACCCTACCACCCACCCGAGGTGCAGGCCACGACCTTGTCCACACCATGGGCCTTCATGGCTGCCACAATATTCTGGGCGCCCTCGGACATCACTGTGGTAGGACCTTAGAGGGGACAGAGAGTGGCTGTCACTGGCGGGCGGCGGCGCATGGCGGGGTGGCAGGGGTGGGGCAGGGGCGGGGTGGCGCTAGCCGAGGCAGGGAAGTCAAGGGGCAGAGTGGGGGCCCAGTACTGAGGTCATTTCTGGTGCCCAGCAGCACGATGACAGCATCCTGTCCAGCCACGGTCTTGTCCACATCAGCCGCCTGCCGAACATCACCCACGACCACGTGGGCCGGCTGGGGCCCTTCCGAGGGCAGCCTGGAAGAGTCCCGCACCAGCACTGTCACCTCATAACCTGTGGGCACAGAGAGGCAGAGAGGCAGGTCAGTGGGCTCGTGAGCCGGCTCTCCCAGGCTCCAGGGGCTGGGTCCTGGAGGGTGTCACGAATCCTTGAACACATCCCCCAGGCCTCCTGCTCTGAGGCGGTGGTCTCCAAACATTTTTGCTGGCATACCCACAGTAGATTTTCAGCTGGTTGTTAACATCAGGCCATACCTTAAATAACCTGCACTGATGCATCCAAAGGCCTCTCCGCACCCCCGCACCACAACTTCTCCACCCTCCTTCAACCAAAGGGTTAATGCCTGGCATCGCCCTGGTCTATGGGCCCCGTCCATGGTCTTAAAGGGAACTGAAGCAGAGGAAGACATGAGTTGCCCAAAGGTTGCCCAGCGCTGGGATTGGTCCCCCAGGACTGACTTCTGGAGGACCGGGCCCTGCCCGAGTGGTCACTAAAGATTCTGAACATTGCCTTGGTATGTCCCCTCCCAAAAGAATTTTGGATAACTCGTGTCCCCCGTTGCACACATACACACTCATTTTAAAGTTCACAACCAACATATTTCTTCTTTTGTTTTAAACAATGGCAAAGGATGTTAAATGGTTAGGTGTATTGCAAATGGCGATATCAAAAAATAGAGTTATTAACTGTGGGCTCCGTTATGAACTGAACATGTCCCCCTAAAATTCACATGCCGAAGCCCTAACATCCAATGTGATGGTATTTGGAGGTGAGGCCTTTGGGAGGTGATTAGGTTTAGATGAGGTCATGAAGGTAGGGCCCTTGTGATGGGATTAGTGTTTTTAGAAGGTGAGGAAGACAGACCAGAGCTCTCTCTCTCCACCATATAAGAACACAGCGAGAAGGCAGCTGTCCACAAGCCAGGAAGAAGGTTCTCACCAGAACCCAAATCTGCTGTCACCTGGATCTTGGACTTCCCACCCTTCAGAACTATGAGAAGTAAATGTCTGTTGTTTGAGCCACCTGGTAAAAGGTATTTTGTTATTGCAGCCTGAGCTAACGAAGACAGCCTCTAAATATCACTCTCCAGAAAAATGAACCAGAACTCCGTAGAGAAACGGCTGCTGGGCTGGGGCAGGGGAAGGATAAGATGAGCCCGAACAGCTCGTGCTGCCGGCTGGTAAGGCAATGCTTAAAAAATGATGGGGCCATGAAATGAAATACATCAAATATATAAAAAGCTGTGCGTTCATATGATACTAACAAAGAAACTTCATTGGTCATCATTGGTGTCTATCAGAGGATTAATCCCTTACTCTGAAAATGACAAAGGAAGAGGAAAAACAATAACATGGTTCCATTTGTCTTGATATCTGTCATTATCTGTTTCAAAAACAAACGATGGGAGATTTTTACACTCTGGAGCGATGATGATAATAATGATTAATAATATGTATCGAGCACTCACTGTATACCAGGTGCCAAGTTCTTACATATATTAACTCATTTAATCCTCAAAGTAACCCTGGGTTTGAATTCCAGCACTACCACTAGCTAACTGTATAACACTGGGCAAGTCACTTAACCTCCTTGGGCCTTAGGGCCTTCATCTGTAAAGTGACACTAATAATAGTCTCAATCGTATAGGATTGTTACAGGTTTAAATAATGTATCTAAAAGCTTAATGTAGCCAGATGATTTTGGACAAGGGTGCCAAGACAATCCAGTGGCGAAAGAATAGTCTTTTTGACAAATGTTGCTGGGTCAACTGGATCCATATGTAAAAGAATGAAGATGGATCCCTACCTCACGCCATATATGAAACGTAACTCAAAAATTATCCAAGACCTAAACGTGAGAGCTAAAGCTATAAATCTCTTAGAAGAAAACATAGGCATACATCTTTGTGACTTTGAATTAAATGGTCTCCTAGCTATGACACCAAAAGCAGCAACAAAAAGGAAAAATAGATACATTGTCAAAATTAAAAACTTTTGTGTTTCCAGGGAGCATTTGTCTGTTGAGGTCTTGCTTCCAGGTGTATCCTCTTTTTGGCTCAAATAAATTTTTATAAAAATTCTCTACACGGGCTTATGTCGACAAGAGTAATTGATTTGATAATATTTCTTATTTTGAGAGATTTTTAAAATTTTAAGGGAAAACAAAACAACAAAAGAAACTTTTGTGCTTCCAAGGACATCATCCAGAAAGCGAAAAGACAACTCCCAAAAAAACGAGATAAAAATGTTACAAATCACATATCTGATAAGGGACTTGTATTTAGAATATATAAAGAACTTTTATGACTCGATAATGAAAAGGCAAATAACCCACTTACAAAATGGGAAAAGATCTGAAGACATTTCTCCAAAGTAGATATACGAATGGCCAATAAACACATAAAAAGGTACTTAATATCATTAGCCATTAAAGACATGCAAAACAAAACCACAATGAGATACCACTTTACATCCACGAGGATCCCTATAATCATTGGTGTGTAGGTGGAGGAAACTGGAACCCTCATACATACTCCTGGCGGGAATGCTGAATGATGCAGCCACTTTGGAAAATAGTCTGGCAGGTCCTCAAAAGGTTAAACACAGAGTTAACACGTGACTCAGCCATTCTACTCCTAGGTATATGCCCAAGAGACTTGAAAACATACATCCGCACAAAAACTTGTACAAGAATTTTCATAAGAAGCATTATTCATAATAGCCAAAAAGTGAAAACAATCCAACTGTCCATCAATTGAATGGATAAATAATATATGGTAGAACCATACGGTAGTATTCGGCAATAAAAAGAAAGGACATACTGATACATGTTACAAGAGAGACGAACCTTAAAAAAGATTTTTTTTTTGCTAAGTAGAAGAAACCAGTCACAAAGAACCACATACTGTATGATTCTATTTATATGAAATGTCCAGAACAGACAAATCTATAGAGACAGAAACTAGGTTAGTGGTTGCCTAGGACTGGGCCAGAAAAATGGGGGGTGACTTCTAGAAGTTTCTTTTTCAAGGTGATGAAAATGTTCTAAATTGACTGTGACGATGTTTGCACAACTCCAAATATGCTGAAAACCACTGAATTGTAGACTTTAAATGGGAGAATTGTACCGTATGTGAATTATATCTTAATAAAGCTGTTATAAAAAACACAGAACTAAAATGAAAAGTTTAGGGGAGAGCATGGCACGGGAATGAGTGCTATAAGCCTGTTGGCCGTCGTGCCCTTAAATCATCTCACGGTGTTATTTCCAGGCCTGGCCTAGTCCTCCCCACGGTCCTGACTCCTGTCTCACCCGCTCCGATCCATATTCCACACGGCAGCCGGACCAGCCTTCCACCGTAGTGACCCCCTGCTCGGATCCCTCCTGTAACGCCCCCGTGCCCCAAGATGAAGTCCTCACGACAGCCTTCAAGGCCCCTGGGGATCTTGCCTCTCTTCCTCCACACCCTATGCTGGAGCCACTGTCCTCTTCAACCACCACATGACTTTCAGTTCCTCAAACACCTCATGCTGCCTCCTGGCCTTTGCACGTGATGTCCCTTCGGCCTAGGACACACTTTACCTTCTTTCCCCAGGCCCCGCCAGCCACTCGTAGTTCCTCTATCATGGCCCTACTTATGCTCACCTGGGATAAACCAAGATGCCTGTGGGTTCAGGGACCGTGTCATATTTGCCACCATCTCCAGGAGTGTTTAGAAGCACAAAAGCACAGGCTTTAGTGCCCCACAGACCTGGGTTCAAACTCCAGCTCTGCCACTTACTGGCTGAGGAACCTCAGGAAACACCTTTCGGTCTCCTCTCAGAAGTGAAAATCACAAACTTCGTAAGGCACATAAATGTCTAATCAGTATGCTGTCCACCTGAAGCTAACACGATATTGTATGACGACTATAATTGGGAAATAAATTAATTTTTTAAAAAGAGAAAAAAAAAAAGTGAAGATCACAATCCAGATGTCCCCATCGCATGGTGTCCTTCCCCTACATGAATCCAGAAGCAGTGAGGGCTTTCGCGGTGCCAATGTGGGCACCGGTTAACTGCTACTGTGTCGGTTAAAATGGACCCCAGTAAATGGTGGGTATTTTATGGCGGGTGAGACACAGATCTCAGCAAAAGGGTCGCCATTAGTGTTATATTACTGGTGATTAGCCACATTTGTTTAGAAATGCTGTGCTAAGCTCTTCCCACAGACGAATGTGGGTTTTTTTCCCCAAAAGATTTTAACACAACCCACATTTCAAATTTAATTTGAATATAAGTTAGTGGCTACCATGCCAAAACAGGACCAGTTTAGAATCCACAGATTATAACTTTGAAAAAGAACACGTGTTTGTAAGGTATTTCCCAACTTTTTTTTTAAATAAATTTTTTAGTTTTCTGTCAATTTTCTACTTTGAAATAAATTCCGACCTATAGAAAAGTTGCAAGACCTCGATTATCATATCGCTTTTACTTTATCCTTCTGTGTATGTATGTAATATACATAGCGCATATATAATTAGATGTGTGTATATAAATATATTTATATACATATACATATGTAATTATATATAACATATATAGTATTTTCCTAACTATTGGGGAATAAGTTTCAGAGATCATGCTCCTTCTTAGCTTTTTTGATCTCCGCCCTCAATACAAATACATAAAACCAATATTTAACGTGTGATACATTCCGATACTATCGTGACCAAGTAGATATATGTCAGAACTGAGTATGACCCACAGTTTGAAAAGCACCAGACTGCAACAACCTTATTATTATTATAATGCTCTTTTTGAGGAAGTTAGGTAAGTGGGCCAGGATCGCACAGCTATGATCTGAGTTTACTCGGCCAAGGAATGTTTATTGAGCACCAACCATGTGCTAGAAACAGTTCCAGGCACTTTCCACACATTATCTCACTTAATTATCATAAGAGTTCCAGGGCAAATGCTACTAGTTTTACTCCCGCTTTGAAAATGTCTAGGTACAAAGACAACAAGGCATTTGGCCTTGAATGTGTGCCAGCTACTGGGTTTTGAATGTGTGTTTGAGCTGGAGGTTGAATGTGTGTGGGCTAGCACCAGAGTCCACGCCTGTCAGAACTCGCCCGACAGAATCACTGAGGTGAATAAAAGCCTAGCTCCTTCGACAGTGAGGCTCAGAGCTGTGCAAGGACTTGTCAGAACCTCTTCAGGGCCCAGGGCCCAGTTCCCTAGGGTGCAGTTCCAATTGTGACCAACAGGGTGGATAAGAGGAATTCAGCAGAATTTGGCATTAAAGAAAAGGTAGTAAGTAACATAGGAACCCAGATCCTCAGAGTGACTCAGCACTTCTCAACTTCTCACTCTTACTTCCTCCCCTACAAATGCTTGTCAGCAAATTTGCTTCTCTCCTCGAAGTCAAGGATCAAACTAGGTCTTCCTGGGGAGGCGGAGAGCTGTGGGCCTAATGGGGAACTTTCAAGCAGAGTCCTTCCAAAGCGGGGCTGGGCTAGGAAACAGTATAGAGTGGGATACTGGTGGCCTCCACCCTTTTGGGGCACCCAGATAGTCATTATCTTCGGAGTCACCGAGGCCAGCAAGGGTGGGGCCCTGTATCTGGAGTCCCAGGCCCTGCAAGTGGTTGGTGAAGTCTGGACAGTGGGTGCAGAGGGCTGCTGTGGGGCACTTATGATCTTTCCTGCCACTTTCCTGGGGCCACTTTGAACTTTCAGTCTCCATTAACTTTCCAGGGTCCCCAAATCTTCACCCAAGTCTTTGCGACCCTATCTCCATTAGATGCTCACAAACACGTGTTCTCCCAGCCTTTTCAACCGCCAACCTTGGTGCCCAAGTCAAGAGCTGGTGGGTGTTAGAAGGTTAAGAGCACCGGCTGGGTTCAAATCCCAGCACTGCCACTTTCCAGCTGTGTGACGTTGGGTAAGTCACTCTCCTGGCCTCGGTTTTCTCATCTGTCAAGTGAGGTGATACTAGACCCCACCGTACATGAGTGCTGCGAAGATTTAACACTTGTGAAGAAAGGGCGGTGCCGGGAAGCAAGCGAGGCCTGGTTTGGTAAGTCCTCGCCGGGTGGGCTAACCACCACCACCACCACCACCACCACCACAATAACAACACTTGTCACAAGCACCAGGATTTAAATCCCAACGGCATTGGAGTCCCCAGCCTCCGAGTAGCCATTTCCTGCTCCTTGAAATCCTCACATAAAACTGGATCTCATAGCGTCCCCCACTTCCACCCCCAAGGCTACCTGCTTTGTCCCTGGGTCCTCACACACCAAGGCACTGACAGCCCCAACCGACCTCAGCCCGAGCCCACGATGCCCCTTCCTAGTGCTCCGTCTATGCACCCCGTGACACCTCCCGCCGTCCCAGTTCATGCCTGCTTGCACCGCCTGCGCCAGCGTGGTGAGCCCGGTCTTGCCAGTGGCCCCGAAGATGGCAATCTTCTTGACGGCCATGCTGCGGGGTCGTGGGGCTGCGAGGCTGCGGAGTCGAAAGCCGCGCGGGAACCGACTGGTTGCCGGGCCTCCCTCTCGGTCCTTTTCTAACGAGAGGAACAGGGCGGGACTTCTCAGAAGGCCACGCCTCACCCCGCCTCTGGGCTCCAGGCTCAGGCCGAGGGGCGGGGCCAAGTGGGACTCGCCTCCAGCCAGGGAGAACGGGATGGGCGGGACAGGAGTCAGTTCGCCTCCTCCAGCCGCCCAGCCCCTCCGCCCGCAGCTTAGATTGGGAGGCGTGACGGGATCTAGCAGACTAGGAAGGTGGACCCAGTGCCCCGCCTCCGCGTTCTAACCCCCAGGGCGGTGCGGGGCGAGAGCAGGCCACGCCCATCAGCCTCTCCTAGCTCGCGACTCCTCTCCCACGGCCTCGAGGCGAATCTGGGACTCACACACACTGGGACTCACATGCCCCAGGGCCTCTAGGGGAGAAAGTGAAGGGAGGACAGTGTGGGCGTGTGGGTTTGATACTGTGTGACTGCATGTCTATGTGTCCATGTGGCCCTGTGTGAACTTGTGTACCCGTGTGACCCAAGGGAGAGCATGATTGCGGGTGACACCATGTGGCATCCTCTGTAACACCGTGTTACAGTGTGAGGCTGACACCACGTGTGGCAAGCACTGATGCTGTTTTTGTGTGACCTTCTGCTGACACTCTGGGCGATGCTGTGTCAGTCTGTGATATTGTATACATCCACGACTCTGGGGGACATGGTGTGAGTGTGGGACATATGTGAGATTTGTTATATGAGAGTATGTGACTTTGGCGTGATACTGCACTGTGTCATGTAAGGATGTGTGACACTGTGACTCTATTCGTGCGTGTGGCTGTTACTATTTTTGTTGTTTATGACCTCCTGTGACTGTGTGATGTATGCGTGATAGTGCAGGATGTGTGTGACCCATGTGAGTGTGTGACTGGTGTGACAAGTTTGAGTGTGCAAAAAGTACGTGACATTGATGGTGAAGCTGTGTGATGTATGAGTATATGACACACTTTGTGACCCCCAGGGAGTGGGCGACAGTGTATGACATGTGCTTGCGTGTGACATCGCATGGGTGGTGGTGGTGGCACTACTTCAGTGTGTCACAGTGCGTGACGCTATCGGGCACTGAGCCAGCGTGGGACCCTGTGTGCGCGTGTGACTATTTGAATGCTTGATCCTGTGTGACCCCATATGAGGGGGTGACACTGCGTGAGTGTGTGAATGTAGATTAATGTTTGTGACACTGTATGTGACCCCGTGTCTGTGACAGCGTGGGAGTGTATGACCCTGTGAGAGTGTATGACGGTGTGACGCTACCTCTGGTCGCTGCAAGTGCACCTATGTATCGCAGGCGGTGGCTGGGTGTGTGACCGCGCGTGGGCCCGCGCTGCAGGAGGCCGAGGCGGCACGGGACGCGGGCGGGAAGGGGTCCCGGGGGCGCGCGAGCACCGCGGCCGCGCGAGCGGGGGAGGCGCGGCGGCGGCGGCGACGGCGGCGGCGCATGCGGATCTGGCGGAACAGCGGGGCCGAGCGGAGCCGGGCCGCGCCGGGCCGGGCCGCGGACGCCTACAGGGAAGGCAGTCGGGCGCCGCGAGCAGCGGGGACGGCGGCACCGGCGGCCGTGGGCCCAGGTGAGCAGCGTGGGGGCGGAGAGCCCCTCCCTGCAGCATCTCCCCACCTGCCCGAGCATCCCTACCCAGTGCGCTATGGTCGTGGTCTGAGCCCCCCGGGTCTCCCCGGCTGGGAGAAGGCAAAGGGGCGCGGGCAGAACGAGCTTCCACCCCCCACCCAGTGCTGCCTCCGCGCCATGGGTGGGTCTTCCACCCAGGCCTGTCCTTCCCAGGCCCCCTCCTTGGGAACGGTGACTAGACTGCAGGGAGAGAGAGGTGCGGCCTCGGAAGGGTTAAAGCATCCATTCCCACCCCAGCCTGGCACTGGCCAGCCTTTGCTGGGGCCGGAGGACGCTCCTTTCCACCCTCCACTCTCCACCCTCCACCCTCCACCTCCACCCTCCACCCTCCACCCTCCACCTCCACCTCCACCTCCACCCTCCACCGCCTTCTCCCTTCCTTCTCCATTCAATCATGCAATGGCCAGGCCTGACCGAGACTCGCTAAGTGCTAAGCGCCTCGCCATCCCCAAGTGTCCTCCGTTGAAGAAACAGTGTGTTCACCATTTAACAAGGAGGGAAACTGAGGCACAGAGAAGCCAAGTTAAAGATACTGGTTAAAGATACAGCAAAAATAAAGCAGGACTTGAACTTCTTTCTGTCTGACCCCAGCACAGGCACTTTGATTTGCTCAGATATGTGATCAGAGGATGAATACTAGCAAGGACCATGTATCGAGGGCTTGCATGTGCTAGTTACCATGTCCCCTGATCATTAACTAATTTCGTCTTCACATACCCCTAGGAAATGGGTACTATTATCCTTACCGTTTTACAGATGAGCAAAGTGAGGCCCAGGGAGGGGAAATGACTTGGCCAAGGTCATACAGGTGGTAAGTAGCTATGTGCCCACTTATAGCTTTCCATGGAAGAAGGGAAGAATAACAACAGATTTTGGAGTGTCCACCCAAAGAGACAACTCCATCACACAGGGTGGAGAAGAAGTATCTGCTGTCTCCCACCCCCTTGAATTTCATATTTACAATCTGGCGGCATTTTAGAACATGGCTCTGGAGTCAGACAATATGTCGGTTAGCTATTGCCATAATAATGATGCCTAAGAAACCACCCCCAAACTCAGTATCTCAAAATACTTAAGCATTTATGTAGCCATTGAGTCTGAGCTCAGTGACTTAGGCTGGGCTCATCTGGACTTATTCACATGTTGGGATGGGGAGGGGATGTTGGCCGTCAGCTGCTCTAGTTGGCCTTGACTGGAACAACTGGGGCCTTGGACCTGGCCTAGCCAAGCAGTGTTCTTCTCATGGCCACTGTCAAACACAAGCAAAGATACGAAAGGTCTCTTGAGTCCTAGGCTCAGAACTCGCCAGCACGTCCACCAAATTCTGTTCATCAGAGGCATGTCCCCTCACCCTACTCTCCCGCCTTCCCCTCACCCCACTTCCATCACCACAGTAGAACACCGAAGAGTCATATGACAAAGGGTGTGGCTATAAGGATGAAGATCGGGCCATTAATGCAATCATTTGGTCTCACCACTTGCCTTTGAATCTTGGCTATTCACTAGCTGTGCAACCTTGGGCAACTGTATTAACCCCTTTGTGCCTCAGTTTCCTCTTCTGTATACTAGGCCTAATAATAGCCTATTTTTAGAGAGTTAAATTTGTGAGAATTAGATAATATACATAAAGTACTGAACACAGTGCAAGTGCTCAACAAGTGTCGTTATTACTGCATCGTAGAGTTCTACTGATAACAGCGTTAACATTCTATCAGCAATGACAGTGACCGTTGGCCCAGCCCCTACCCTGTGCCAGGCGATGATCCAGGCACTTTACCACAGCCCTATGAAGTGGTCAGATGAACATTATTGTCATTATTATGATGTCCACTTTAAAAACATGGAAACTGAAGACAGAGAGGGGACAGGACTCACAGCTAGTCGCTGTTACAGGTGAGACCTCTGAGCTCAGGCCCTGTTTCCAGCCCTAACCTGCCTTTGTCCATTCCCAGGCCTCACCTTCCCCGATGGCGCAGGTACCAGGGGAAGTGGACAACATGGAGGGCCTGCCGGCCCCTAACAACAACAACCCTACGGCCCGCTGGGAGAGCCCAGATCGGGGCTGGGAGCGGGAGCAACCCGTGGCTTCCACCGCGGCCGCCTCGCTCTTTGAGTGCTCCCGGATCAAGGCCTTGGCAGGTACCTGGAGGAGGGCTGGGGTGGAAGGAGGCGAGAGGGGGAAGGGAGGGGGGTGCTGGGGTGGCAGCTGGCTGTGTACCTCAATACCTGAGGACCGTGATGGCTCAGAGGATGGGAAGACTGTAACAGATGCTTAGAACTTGAATCTTTAGACCAGCACCGTCCAATACGACTTCCCATGATGATAGAAAAATGTTCTGTATCTGTGATGTCCAGTATACTAACCACTAGTGCTTGTGGCTATGAACGCTGGAAGTGTGGCCAGTGCTACCTGGGGGACTGAATTTGTATTTTTATTTAGTTTTAATTCATTTTAATTTAAATAGCCACATGTGGCCTGTCGCTGCCTTATGGAGTACCTTAAAGATGTGTACAGTCCCAGAAACATGGGATTCTGTAAGCACATGTCCTTAGAATTCTGAAATGCTGAAATGCCGAATTTTAGGTCCTTAGAATGTCAGATTTGGAGATTCTTTGAATGTGAGATCTTTAGAAACAGAGACTCTTGTAAACAGAACTTTATAATCACAGACCTTAGAAATTTTGATCAACGGCTCCCAGGATCTGAGATCCTTAAAACGTAAACTCTCATATAATAGATCCTTAGGGCCTTATAATCCTAACCCTTTAAAATGTCAGATTAGAAACGTGAATCCTGAGAACTTTGAGATAGAATAACCAAAACATCCCACTTTAGCATTGAAACTCTCGGTCTTGGGACAACTGGGGGGTTGGTCACCCGCTTTGATGTTTTAGAACAAGATAAGCAAAGACCAGAGAGCTACAGAGTTATAGAACCTTAGATCTTTGGAATTGTAGACCCTTGAATCTTAGGACTGTGTATTCATGGAGCTTTAAAATCTCAGAAGAGTTTAATCATCAGCATTAAAACGTTAGCAAAAACCCTCCAGCGACATGTAACTTTATAATCATAAGCCTTGAAAACATTAGCCTTTTAGCACCTTTGACCTTTGGGATGGTAATATCTCAGAAACATGGAGTGTTATACATATAATATATATACTCTTATAATCAGGAAATTTTGAAATCCTAAAGTCAAAATCGGTTTCCTCAGAATCTCAGAATTTTAGCAACTCAGCATTTGACGAACATAGAATCTTCAATACCAACCAAGATTTTTGGAACTTTGTAATGAAAAGATGTTGAGCAGGGTATCAAGCTCAAGGGCCTCTAGGGAAGCAGGCGACATAAATGAGTGGGTGGACTGCGGGCTCTCGTCAACTGGAGAATAATGCCCTGGACACCAGCTCTCACCATGGGGAAATGCAGGCCCCAAGTTGCTAGCTCTGATATTTAACTGCAATTTCCCAATTTAAAAAAATCTCTACGTGCCACAAAGTATGAACTAGATCCAACCCATGGATTGCCAGCTTCCTCTGATTTAGAAGCCTAGAGTGATATAAACACACTCATGGAAACTTAAAGTCATACCTTTAGACTCTTGGAAGCTTAAAAACTTGGGAACATACCAACTTCAAATTCCAGAATTTATTATTTCATCCACAAAATATTTATTTAGTGCTTGCTCTGTGCCTAGCCTCTGCTGGACAATATGAAAGACATAATGGTGACTGAGCCAGCCCCGGTCCTGCCCCCACAGGGCTCCTAGTCAGAGTTAGATCCAGATCCAGCCAGACTGTGATCACCCAGAGGGATCAGGGCCAGGATGAGGGAAGCACTGGCAGAGGGCTGTGATGAGGGACTCTGGGGACTGTGGGAGCCCAGAGGTGCCTGATTTTATCTGGAGAGTCAAGGGGTACTTCCTGGAAGAGGCAATGCTTAAGCGAGGCCTAAAGCAGCAGTCCTCAACCTTTTGGGCAGCAGGAACCAGTGCTCCTATGAGAATCTAATGCCTGATGATCCAAGGTGGAGCTGAGGCAGTGATGCTAGCACTAGGGAGTGGCTGCAAATACAGATGAAGCTTCGCTCGCTTGCCTGCCACTCACCTCCTGTTGTGCGGCCCGGTTCCTAACAGGCCACGGACCTGTACTAGTCCTCGGCCTGGAGGTTGGGGACCCCTGGCTTGAAGGATGAAGAGGAATGAACCCTGGGGTGGAGAGTGGAAAGGGATTTTCCAGGCAGAGGGAACAGCATATGTAAAACCTTCAGAAGTTGAGAGTGACTTGAGTGAGGAGGGTACAGGTGGTGAGTGAGTGATGATGGGCCAGGAGCCTGTGAGGGCTTCATCAGGAACGGCTGTGAAGGAGGTGAGGACATCAGGGAGCTATGGTAAGATTTCAAGCAGAGGTGGGAGGACACTTCAAATCTTAAGATCACTGTTTCACAGAACATCTGACAGCATCTAGTCTAGAGATTTATAGAGATCCCCTTTAAGAAAAAAATTTTCTCGTACGTTCCCTGTGTCTACTTAGATTGTTATAACTTGTTTCTCAAATGCACACAAACGTACAATTCTGTTTATATCTCTTATGGCTACAATTCACACATAATATCGGACTCCAGACCCAAATCACAAAACCAGTAACATTCAACTTAACAATTATTTGGGATGCTGCTAGTCTGTGAAACCATGCTGCTGCTCAAAATGCTAATATGTCCTAGACTGCTAGGGTGTATTTCCTTTTGCATCCCTTTGCCTGCTTCTCTCGTGGTTTTTCTCTATTTAAAATGAGGCCAAACCTTTGAGCAGAATCCTCTGTAACATGCTTTCTCATGAAGACATTTAAAAAATTTGTCTGAACCTCTTGGTCAGGGAGTCCCTTAATCATGTTCCACAGTTCGTGACTTGCTGTCATCATCATCTGTGTGAGGCCCATCTCCTCTTTATCTATTTGTTTATTCTCTTTTATCTCTGTATCTCACACCAATGCCTTCTTCCTTATGGGCAACCATTCTGATAGTTTTAATGTGAATCTTTGCAAAATGCGCATTTTGCAAAATGCATTTCTAATTAGTGCGAACACAGACATATATTTTAACTCTTTATTAAGTTATTACGCGCACTCAGAAAAGCAGATATATCATGAGCATCCAGTCCCACAAATGAGCACACCCCTGCAACCAGCCCTCGGATAAGGAAACAGAATAGCCCCAGACAGCCCTAGATAAGCACCCTCCAGCCACCTATCACCATATCCCAAGAATAAACATTGTCCTCACTTCTAAGAGCGCCCGTTCATTTGCTAGTGTTTGAACTCCATGTAAATGGAACCTTTTGTGTCTGGCTTCATTCACTTGACACTCTGCTTATGAGATTCAGCCATGTCTGCCTGTACTTAGTCGTTCCTTATTGCTGTAGAATATTTCACGGTATGAACACACCATAGCTTTTCCAATCACCTGTTGATGAGCATTTGGGTTGCTTCTAAGTTAGGGTTATCACAAACTAAGTTATTGCAAACTAGAAATTACTAGTATTACAGACTATTACAAACAAAACTATACAAGCTATTGCTGCTCTAAACTTTCTAGTTCATGTTTGTGGTGGGCATAAGCACTCATTTGTGGTTGGCTTAGACCCACCCCCGAGTGACATTGTTGGGTCATAGGGTAGCTTGACCCTACTTAAGTAGAAACTGCCATTTGTAGCATTTTGTGAGTATATGAGTAACTCAGTTGATGTTCATCCAACCCTCGCTATGGTCGTTCTTTTTAATTTTAGCCATTCTGGAGAGTGTGCATTCTACTGTGGCTTTAATTTGCATTTTCCTGATGACTGATAACAATTAATGATATGGAGCACTTCTTCATAGGTTTATTGTCTATTCGGATATCCTGTGAAGTGCCCATTCAAGTCTTTGCCTATTTTCCTGCTTTTTTTGATGGCTTTTCAAGAGTCCTTGTATATTCTGGGTACAAGTCCTTTGTCAGATATATGTGTTGTGAATACTTTTCTCCCACGGTGTAGCTTTCAATTCTATTAATGGTGCCTTTTGATGAATGGGATTTCTTAATTTAAATGTAATCTAATTTGATAATTATTTAATTATTTCTCGTGTGGCTAACATTTTGCGTCTTGTTTAAGAAGTCTTGCCTGCTTCAAGGTCATGGAGATATTCTTGGATGTTTTCTTCTAAAAGCCTTGCTGTATTCTTTTACATTTAGCTTTGTAAGCTGAATGATATTTATTATATTTATTATTTCGTGCAGTTTGGGTTGGGGTCCTTTTTATCCCCCTCATGGATTCCAGTTGACTCCGTTCCATGTACTGAAAAGACTTTTTCCCTCTTGAACTGCAATGTCACTTTGTCATAAATCTGTGTGCAGGTATTGCTAACTGATGCCAGTTTTGTCTAATTCTAGATGGCATTGTTTGCATGATTTTCTCACTCAGCACGATGCCTTAAGACTCATCCACGTGGCTTTGCGTACATCTAATCTGTTGCTTCTCCTTGCTGCATGGAGTCTGTGGTGTGAACTCACCACATTTGACCATTCCCTTCCCAGTGAAGTCTCCAACCCTGAACCTGCCCCAGCTCCCATCCCCAAATCAGACTGCATTGAACACCCTCCTACATGCTCCTTGTGAGCCAGTGTGAAAAAGGTTTTGGGGACATGTAGCCAGGGGATGTGTCGTGGGGGTGGGTACTAATTTCATTTGACTTGGATTGTTTTCAGAATGGTTATCCCAGTCCATAACTCACCATAAGTACCAGCAGGCATCAAGGTTATGATATCCCTATATTTCTACCAATACTTGGTTTTCTCCAGCTTCCTAACTTTTCCCAGACTAATGTTCAAACATATCATATTAAGTCTCTCTCTATCCTTTCACCTTAACCAGTAATAGATAAAAGAATAGTTCTTCCTCTGCTCTATGAAAGTCTCAATGTATTAAAGATATGAATAAAGTCATATTCTAAAGAAATTGATTTCGCTTGTGATCGGTGATGACCACAGTGGAGAAGAATATATAAATGGTAAAATAACTCAATATGAGCACATGGCAGAGGTAGGACAATTGTCGTTTGGCTCGGAATCTTCACAGCCCAAAGACTTCTGTGCCAGCTAGCGTCCCAGCAGGAAGCAGATGGTCCCCTCGAAGGGGTAAAATGCAGGTAAAATGCAGGAGCGTTTAATGAAGGGACTATTTACGGATGTGTGAGCAGGGCTATGGGAACCTACAAGGGCAGCGGAGACCCCCAGGGGCAGGGCAGGAAGTGGCAAGAGGGGAGAGAGGCCTCCCCAGCAGGAGCCGGAGATTCAGGCGCTGCCTGAAGCTGGTCAGGCTGGTCATTTCGTCTCTCCTCTCAACTCCTGCTGTCCAAACTTAACCGGAAGTCTGAGGTCTTTGAGGGCTGGGGATCCTTTCATACAGTACACACCAGCTGGCCTGCCTGGGCCCAGAGCGAGTGCGGAAGAGGGGTGAGTGGTACTGTGATGGCAAATGGAAGATGCCACACACAGTAGCCAAACACACTCACCGACACAGTGAACATTCAATGTCATCTTAGTTCAAAAGTGGCACTCTGGGACATATTTGATTTCACCCCCACTGTGTTTTACAAAAATATAAATCAGTTGCCAACATTTAAAAATAGGGAGATTCTGTCTTTTAAAACAATCCAGATTTTTGGCTCCTCGTGGAATGTCATATGATATGGCAGTACCGGGCCACCATTCCTTCAAGGCGCCAGTCACAGGGGCCATGTGGGAGCTGCCCCCTTTATGGAGGGCCTAGTTATCTCAATTTCAGAGTCTGCCTTGCCCCTGTGGGCATTTCAGTTCTAGACCCAACTCCATGCTAACAAGATTGTAATCACAACAACCAAACTCCCACTGCATAATCCGTTATGAAGCCGCTATTCAGATGGTCCAGGATGTGTTTCTATTAATTTTCTTTGGGTACCATCGAAATGAGGAGACGAAATGAAAAATATTCTCCCAGATCCCTGTCCTCCAAACATGAGTTCCCGAACACCCAGGGTCCCCCAGGACCCATCAAAGAAACCGAGATCTAGTCTGAACCCCTCACTTAACAAAAGGGAATATGGAGGTCCAAAGAGGAGGGACGACCTGTAGAAGTCACACAGCCAGTCATCACAGAGGCAGGTCTGAACCCAGTCATCTTCATTCTGGCACCGTACTGGGGATGCGCTGAAGTGCCGCTTTGGCTATACAGTATTGGCCAAACCTGCTATAGGCACAGGCATCGGAAGGCAGAATAATCACATACCCAATTCGCCATCTTCTGTGTCATTACCTCCTCGTGTGTGATCCTAAGAGTGTGATGACTAAATCACTTAGTAAAGAAACGTGAGTAATAGCTGTACAGGAGAAGCTGCTGGGACAGATACCAAATACAGTCGCTTAAAGGAGATAGAAGCTTATTTCTCCCTCCCGATAAGCCCTAGGTGTGTTTCTATTAATTTTCTTTGGGTACCATTGAAATGAAGAGGTTGGCAAATGGTTGGCAGGGAGGCTCCAAGCAGTCAGTGAGGATTTCAGGTCTTTCTTCCATCTTGTCCTCTGTGGACCTTGGTGTTTGACCTTGTGGGGGTTGAGGAAAGAGGGAGGGAGGCCAGGTCGCAGTTTCCTTTTCCGGTAAAGCTTTAAATTATGCAATAATTCTAGATCTACAGAAAGTTGCAGATAGTAAGATGACAAAAAGACAAATAACCCAATTAAAAAACAAGCAAAGAGCTTCCACAGATATTTCTCCAAAGAAGAAATACGATTGGCCAATAAGCAATGTAAAAAGATGCTCGACATCATTAATCGTCAGGGAAATGCTTGCGATCTCACTTCACACCCACTGGGATGACCATCATAAAAAATAAAAAAAATAAAACCCAACTGTAATAAATGGTGGTGAGGATGTGGGGAAATTGGAACCTTCCATATTGCTGGTGCAAATGTAAAATGGTGCAGCCGCTTTGGAAAACAGTTTGGCAGGTCCTCAAAAGGTTAAACATAGAGTCACCATATGACCCAGTCATTCCACTCCCAGGTGTAGACTCAAGATAATTAAAAACCTGTATCCACAGAAAAACTTGACCTGAATGTTCAAAGCAGCATTATTCATAATTGCCCCAAAGTGGAAACAACCCAAATGTACCTCAACTGATGAATGGATAAGTGAAATGTAGACTATCCACACAATGGACTATTACTTAGTCATCAAAAGGAATAAAGTACTGATACAGGCTACAACATGGATGAACCTTGAACACATTACGCTAAGTGAAAGAAGCCAGACACACAAAAGGCTATATATTGTGTGATTCCATTTATATGAAATGTCCAGAATAGAGAAATCCACAGAGACAGAAAATAGGTTATTGGTTGCCTCAGGCTGACAGCAGAGAGAGTGTGAATTGACTGCTAATGGGTACAGGGTCTCTTCTTGGGTGGCTGAAAATCTTCTGATATTAGATAGCGATGATGATTGCACAACTCCATAAATATACTAAAAACCATCCAATTTACACTTTAAAAGGATGAATTTTGTAGTATGTGAATTATAGCTCATACTAAAGCTGTTATTTAACAAAAAGATCGTGAGAGCGCTCCCAAACTATTTCTTTTTTTGTAAGCAAACGAGGCAAGTCACACACGTCTTCCACTCCCTTCTCACTGGCAGCATCGGCTGAGTGTAAACAAATCAGGAGGCTTTGCTAAAATTAAATGATAAAGTTTGATTCAAGGGTCTTGAGGTTTGCAAATCCTGAAGCACTACTGGGTAACACCCAGAGTGTTTCAAAGAAAAAAATTGAGAGTTCTCAAGAAGAAGCAGGTCTGCATTCTCAGCCTCTGGATGGGTCCGAGATGGTCTCTTCCAGATGTGGGGTGGTATGGATAATGGATGTCAGGTTAGTCTGGACATGTGAATATTCTTTCCTAAGTTCTTCAATGTGTTAGCTATAGGATTTATATATCTCTCCAGGCATTGATGCACAACTGAAAAGCTCAAAAATTAAAAAGGGCTAGTTAAGGTAAAATAAAATCGATTCCTCGTGTTTCAGCCCATTCCTCTTTAAGTAATTTTGTTAGCTTGGCTATGGTGACTCCATTTTGTTTCTTCATTCATTCCTCAGTGGTCACATGACTACTCCTCACCCTAGGGATATGGGACATGCAGTGTCTAGCTGGCAGTCCAACTGCTGGGGGCTGGCGTGGGGCAGGGGCCAGGAGCATTCAGTCTAGCATAGTCCTTCCTCTTGATCCCCCACATCCCATCAGTTGCCAAGTCTTACTTTTTCATCTCCAAATAACTCTCCAATATGCCCTCTTCTCTCATCCCCACACCTCTGCCCTCCTCCAGTCTCGTCCTGAATCCTTTCGCCAATCTTCTCCCTGGTCTCCTGGCTGTGGAGATCTCTCTGATCCACCCTCCCCACAGCAGCCAGAGATATTTTTGAAACACAGCTGTCATCCTGCCTCTCCCCGCCATCCCTCCATGGCTCCCTAGCATATTACCTGTGCCTCACCAGCAAATCGAGCTCTGTGTCAGAAAGACTCTGCCCGTATTCAGAGCCTAGAGCAGTGCGGGGCACATAGTAAGGGCTCAAATATTTATTGAATGAATGAACAGAGCGAACCTGGGTAGGAAACAGGGAAGGCTTATTATGGAAGTGCTATCTCAGGAAAACTTTAGGAGACTAAAGTGGGCGGTGGGGGCTGGGGTGAAGATGGAAGGGGCAGTTCCTGGGGAAGGCGGGGGCTTATCAGATCCTGTCCTTCAGATGAGCGGGAGGCTGTGCAGAAGAAAACCTTCACCAAGTGGGTGAACTCGCACCTCGCCCGCGTTGGCTGCCACATCGGGGACCTCTATGCCGACCTCCGGGATGGCTTTGTGCTCACGCGGCTCCTGGAAGTGCTGTCCGGGGAGCAGTTGGTGAGGGGGCCCGGAGTGCTGGGAGAAGGGAGTTGGTCCTGGGGTCTCGGGCTGGGCTAGGGTAAGGGCCGGGCTAGTGGATGGGTGGAGTGTCCTAGAAGATGCGGGCGGGTGGGTAGGAGGCCTTCATTCGGGTGGGGCAGGGCTACCTTTGGGGGATGGGGTGCTTGGTTGGCTTGAGGAGCCTGGGGGCGGAGCTTGGAACAGGGATTCTGTTGCAGGTGAGGACATGGTTGAGGGGGGGCACTCTGCGCTTAGGTGGGGTTCCGTTGGCAGGGGTGCGGCTATGGGAGAAGGGAGGAGCTTTATTAGAAGGAAAGGGCCTGGGTAGTGTACTAGCACGGGACAATGGTTCAGAGATCCAACGGAAGGGGCGGGACTATAGCTACAGGCAGAGGGCGGGGTTCACAGTAAGAAGTGTGGTTATCAGGTCGGAGGTGGATCTTCCGTGGAGAGGGTAGAGATAGGAACTTGAATAAGCCACGAAGAGAACTGGGTCTTGAAAAAGTCTGGCTATGGGAAGGGGAGGTCTTCTTTAGGATTGGGTCCTGGGTCTTTGATAATACCGAAGGGGCGCGGCCCGGGCTTAGACGTCCAGGAGGCGTGGCTATGGGGCTTATTTGGAGGGCGTGGGGCCTAGGACACTGCTTTAGGTCAAGTCATCCATCTCCCAATGCCCCCACCGCCCTAGCCAAGGCCCACGCGCGGTCGCATGAGAATCCATTCGCTGGAAAACGTGGATAAGGCGCTGCAGTTCCTGAAGGAGCAGCGTGTGCACCTGGAGAACGTGGGCTCCCATGACATCGTGGATGGGAACCACCGGCTGACCCTGGGGCTGGTCTGGACCATCATCCTGCGCTTCCAGGTGATCCCCACGTAACCCCCGCCCCCCGCAGTGGAGTCTTAGGAGGGCGTCCCACACCCACTCACCCATTCATCCATTCATTCATTCACTCCAAAAATATTCTTACATATGCCAGGAACCCTGTTCCAGGTGGTGGGGATGAAAATGATAAAAGTAATAATCGTTATCACCACCATCCCTATGACCATCATTTATATATGTTTTACTCTGTTCCAATAAATTAATTAGGTACTATTTATTACTCCATTTTACCACTGAGGAAACTGAAGCCCAGAGAGGTGAAATAGTATGCTCAAGGTCACACAGCTGGGCTATGGAGTTGGAATTCGAATCCAGACAATCTTGCTCCAGTTCAGAAACAAAATAGGCAAATTTTCTGCCTTTATGGACAATAAACAAACCCATAAGTACATAAACACTGGATGTATGGGGGCAAGGACCAGCTCTAGGCAGAGAAGTAAAAAGAACTATGCAGAAGAGATTATGATGAATCAGTAAAAGGGATATATAATAGTAGGTTGATGGCACTGAGATTTTGGATGGGGTGACCAGCAAAGGGCTCTCTGAGAAGCCGATGGCTGAATAACATATGAAGATGAAGGGAGAAACCATTCCAGGCAGGGGACACAGATTCGAAGGCCCTGAGGTGGGAATGAGCCTGGCATGTTGGAAGTACAACAAGACCGATATGGCTAGAGGAGGCGAGGGGAGGATGGAAAGCGTGAGGTCAGAGGGCTTGGCAGGGCCTAGGGGATCCCTGATTAGCAGTTTGGATTTTATTTTGTCTGAGATGTGGAGGGATTGGAGAGTTTTCTCAAGGGGGCTCAATCAGATTTAGAAGGATCCCCCTGGATTGGGGGTGGTTGCCAAAATTAGAGACTGGAAGCATAAAGTGAATGACAGGTAGGAAAGATGCTCAGGAGGGGAGTAGACATTCCATAGGAGAAGGGGAGGGACTGGGAGGTATCCAGGCCAAGGCCCGAGGCTCTGGCCTGGGGACCGGGGGACAGTAGGGCCGGCTTGAGACAGGGCCAGGGAGGAAGAGAGGTTTGGAAGAGACACTGAAGTTATTTTGAGAAGCGGTGGTCAGAAGCGTCCTGGGACATTAAGAGGAGGCATTTAGGAATCCACTGGATCCTGGGGCTGGAGCTCAGGAGAGGGGTGGAGGCTGGAGACAGGTATGGGCATTGTAGTACGGAATCAGGGAATAAGATATGGGGCTGGGGGTGGTGGCTGCTGGCTGGAGCCTTGCACCGGGGGCTGGTACCTTCCGGGAACCTAGTTCTCTCCCTTGCGCCCAAATGCCAAACTCAGCTCTTGAGTCCAGGACCCAACTCTCAAACACTCAAACACCCGCCTGAGTCTCTCTAAGCTGCTCTAGATTCTGGGTCATTCAGAACTTTATTGACCACCTACTACGTGCGATAACACATAGTAGAAGCAAAACAGACAAATATCCTGTGGTCCTGGAACTATTACAAGTTAGAGAGTGTATTAGTCTAGTAGGGCTACTGTAACAAAATGCCACAGACTGGGTGGCTTAAACAACAGAAGTCTATTTTCTAACAGTTTTAGAAGCTGTATTTCAAGGTCAAGTTGCTGGCAAGTTTGGTCTCTCCCAAGGCCTCTTTCCTTGGTTTGCCAGCAGCCTCCCTCTCTCTGCATCCTCACAAGACCTTTTCTCTCTGTGCGTTCGTCCCTAGGGTCTTTTCCTCTTTATATAAAGACACCATTCATATTGGATTAGGGCCCCACCCTTATGACCTCATTTAACCTTAAATACCTCCTTAAAAACCCTATCCCTAAATAGTCACATTTGGGGTTAGGGCTTCAACATACGAATGGGGGGGGCACAAGTCAGTCCATAACAGGGGAGACAGTGAACTAGATGAATAAATAAAATGTATAAGTATTGATAAATGCTAAGGAGAGAATAAGGCAGGGAAGGGGGGTGTGAAATTTGGGTGTACACACTAAGATTTAAAATCAAGCGGTTGGTCAAGTCCTCGCTAAGACGGTGACGTGTAAGGCTGGGCCTCAAGGAGAGGTGGAGCCTTGTGGGGACCTGAGAGAAGGCAGAAGGAACAGCCGGTGCAAAGGACCCGGGATGAGAGGACACTGGTGAGTTAATGAAGAGGACAGAGGTCTCTGGAGCAGAGTGAGCGTTGGAAGATGAGGTCAGGGACACAACGAGAAGAGATCGTGAGGATTTTTACTTTCACCCAGAGTGAGCTGGAGCCACAGAGGGACTGGAGGATAAGAAGCCCGTGATCTGATTTGGATGTTCCCAGGTCCCTCTCTCGGCCATGTGGAGAACAGACTGTGGGGGGCAGGGGGACAGGGAGACCAGTGTGGAGGCCACTGCACTAGCCTAGGTGGGAGACGATGGTGGCTGGGATTAGAGGTGTCCCAGAAGCCAAGAATGGAGGCTTCCCTGAAAACTGGGACCCTAATTCACCACTGCCTCTCCCCTGCCATTGTGGATGTCCTAGCCCCCTCCAGAACCCATCCTTACACTCCTGAACCCCACCCCCAGCTTGAAGCTGCCCCTCCCATCACCTCTGTCTCTTACTACTTTCCCAGCCTCAAGTCCTCCAGGCCCAGCAGCCATGTTTTGTATCCTCACAGATTCAAGTCATCAAAATTGAGACTGAGGACAACAGAGAGACACGTTCTGCCAAGGATGCATTGCTCTTGTGGTGTCAGATGAAGACAGCTGGGTAATCACCCAACCTCCCTCCCCTTACCCCTTAACCTCAGGAGTTCTTTTGGGGACAAGAGGACAAGGGACAGCTCAAATCTTCCTCAGTGTCCAAAGTTACATCTGAAACTAATAACTTGGTAAATGAAACACATCCATTCTTCTGACCTTGACCAAGAAACTTGTAGAACAATCCGGAAGGCCAGGTTCAAATTTAGAACTTGGATTCCTCACAGATCAATGTTGAAAAGTGGTATACTGTCCCCAGCCAGCTCCCTTCTCTCTCTCCCAATCATTCTGCACCTCCAGAGGCCTCATGTGCACCTGTGTGGATCCTGCAGCTCTAGGTTCCAGCCACGCCCCCCTAACAGCCATCTGTAGCCTGGGAGGGCACACGCCAGGGCTCGGGCAGCTTGTGTGAGAAATTCAGGGTCCTGAGTGCCTTCAGTGGCATTGAGAATGGGGGTGCACAGACACTGCTGGGCATGTCCCCTAGACCCTCGACTCTGCCCTGCGGGAAGGGCTATGGCCTGAAACTCAAGTGCCCTCTAGAGAGCAGCCCCTGGGAGGAAGAAGGGAGACTGAGCATTCTCTCTCATCCTCCCGGGGCCGTCTGTCTGTCTTGCAATGCTGTTTGTCTCTGTGTCAGTCGTTACCTCTCGGTCTGCTTTTCCTTGTTCTTATCTCTCTCTCTCTCCCTCCCTCCCTTCTCTCCCCATCCTTTCTTTCCCCATCTCTGTATCTTGCTCTCTCTCTCTATCCCTCCTTTCCTCTTCCTTTTTTCCTTCCCTCCCTTGTTCCCTCTGCCTCTCTTTTTTGCTCCTCTCCTGTCTCTCTTTCTCTTTCTCTGTCTCTGTCTCCGTCTCCATC